>NC_051160.1:43577101-43783027 GCF_013339745.2 Dermacentor silvarum
GGGTAGGGTACTGCCGATGACAGTGAGCGTTTCGCGCACCCAATTTTACCGGTTTCTGTCGTTCACCCGCCCATAAAAATGAAATGTCTATGAGAAACACAGCAGTGCGAAACTGCATACAACACAAGGAGCCATGTGAAGCTCTGCCTGAACTTCTAGTAACGGTGGCCCCGATAGAGCCTTGTTAAGCTTAGCTAACTTGTCCAGCAGTAAGAGTTACTTGATGGGTGAGTAAGTGGCACTGCACTTACTTACCCAAACTTAGTGTAAGTTTAACGCCCACTAACTTTAGTGATTGTCTCCCTCCCTCAGCAAAGACAAGAAGAAATGCCTACTACGTACGATGTAGAGGGAAATGTATCGACACGAGAGCCACCTATAGTGCCCTGTCTTCACTGCGAGCTTCTAGTTACGATGAACCCGGTAGACAGTAACCCACTCTCCCATCAAGGGATATGAGGAGGAGGGAAAGGAAAGGAGGTCACCGGAATAAATGCTAGGGGGAAGGGGGGGGGGGGAAATGTAAGTCTCTCGCTTCAGAAAAGTCACAATGGCCTCCCCTGCGTGAGGAAGGGGGGCTCCAGGGGAGCTAGTCTCCCGGCCCCACGCCTTCTTTGACCTCAACAAGGACATTCAATAAAGTTTTGTCTCTCTCTTTCACTCTCTCCACCGCCAGACGACCATAGTATTTCGACCACGGACACAAAATCAACTTTTCACGTAGTGGCTTGTATACACGCGCAAGAGGTGAAGTCAGCAGTTGTCTCTCTTTTGTAAGTATAGCCGGCACCCACAAAGCACATATTGCCTCCGAAGCGGTGCGCTTCTGCCAGCTCGGGCTGTGTCCACGAGAACGAAAAGATTGTCTTATCACTGAGCAAAGATCACGCGGTAGGAACCGAAGACTGCACCTATGTCCTAACGTTACATCTATCATTTGTTTCATCGCTCGTTGCGCGATCATTAGCTACTTCTCGGGATTCTTTGTTGAGCTCCACGTTTTCGCCCTTCAGGTTAATACTATCAAAACGCACTGGTTTAGTACTACTAAAACGCAATTCCCCTCTGTGTCCCACTAATTGCCGTCGGTGTAATCGCGTTTCATGTGCCACGACATGTGTCTCGACCCCGCGACACTAGAGTCTAGCGGGAGCGTACCCTTACCGCCTCGCGGACCGTTGCACATGACGTAAGGGCAGAGGCACGGGTCGTCCGGAGTCACGACCACGGGTTGCGGGCAGTCCTTGTCGGCGGACTGGACGGTAACGGACAGCGGTGGACAGCCTCCGACACACTCCGCAAGCGCCGAGCCGTTGGCCAGAAGCACGCACGTGCACGCGCGACGCAGGCAGCCCTGACCGGTCTCCCACTCGTCTCCCAAGCGGTGCGGCTTGCCGGACTCGTCCAGGCACACGTCCTGCTGCGGGTCTGCGGAAGCGGCAAGTGCCCAACGCGGAGCACTCGTTAATTGTGACCCCAAGCTCGGCAGACTGAGCGCCTTACATTTCTTAATTCTCCTAGACCTTCTCGTTCTCTCTCTCTCTCTCCCTTCCACTTTCTTCCTCTTTTTATCCCCCTCCTCCTTCCCCCCGTGCAGGGTAGCCAACCGGAACTGCCTCTGGTTAACCTCCCTGCCTTTCTATGCAGCCTTTCTCTCTCTCTCTCTCCTAGACCTCCGCAGGGTTTTAATGAACTGCTTATATTGAACAGATACCGAAGAAAATACTGGAACTTCACGTCAACCCTATCTTGCCAAAGGACGTACTCGCGATGAAGCTGCCATTTTGTATCGCGTTAGAACTAGGTGCGCCTACACCTAGGCTTGATTATTTAGGACTGGACGATCCGCTTCCCCACTTTGTGCCTGACATAGAGTGAGATCGTAGATGTGGAAAATGAATCTGGTTCTTCCGCAGTTCGACATGTAAAGCAAGGCGTTGCTTCGCAGCATACGAAAGAGGGGTCTTCAACACGCGAGCTTTCAACACTGTGTTCCCTGAAGGGCCCGGAGTAATCAATACAGGACTTCTACGGCTGTTAATTACTTTCCCACGAGACACGTAGATGATCAACGTTTGGGTGACACACACATGCGGACAACGTATTAGGTTCTCTGGCGGAACAGTTGCTGACCAAGTATGTCAAGCTGACCCCGCCTGCTGCAACATCACGACACCCCCCCCCCCCCCCCAAAAAAAAAAGAGTAATATACTAGACCGGTTGCGCAGCTTCAGAAATAAACTAGTAAAAATTAAGTGTTTTGCAACAGTAAAGCAGCCTCTTTACCGTGAGAGGAGACTTGACAATGCCGAGGAAGTGAAAAAGCAACAGACAGCTCGCTACGTCGCTATTAAGTTCCTACCCTAGATCACCATGGCGTCACTAATTTTGACAGCATCTACTGGGCTCTGCGTGTCGCGTTCAATTTCAGTGAAGTGTCAGCCGTTTTTCCTGCATGCCAAGGGAATGCTAATGTAGTCCTAAAAGGCTAGTGTGCCGGACTAAACTTATCCAGTGTCCTTGTTTAGCACATGTGTAAGCTGGATTCACACGACGGGGCAAAAACCACTGGCTTATTACACGGAGACGCGTTACATGATCACGCGACTCAGCGGCACCGAAACTACGCGGGCGAGTCGGCGAGTCGTGCGAATCCACCTTTTGAAATGCGCGTGACCGTTGGCTCACCGTTGGGCTTTCTCGGCACGGGCGGCTTTCCGTCGCAGTAAGGGATCATGCAGCAGGCATCGTCGGGTGCCGGCGCCCACTGGCAGTCCTCGTATCCCACGGTGTCCACGTACACCTCGCACCTGTCCTGGCACTCGATCAGTCCCCCGGCGTGACACACGCACTTGTGGTCGCACCCGTCGTAGAACACCAGGCCGGGTTCGTACGTGCGGTTGCGGTGAACGCAGCCGTTGAACGCCGCTCGCACCGCTGTTCGTTCGTACGACATTCGGAAGGGAAAAGGAAAAAAAAACAAATCCCGTTGACTACCCATAGACTTGGGAGTGGCTAGGCAAAGCGCAGTGATTGAATGGAATGGAAGATCTTTCCTACATAATGGGGTGGTTACACTGGTCTATGTCGAAGGGTCCCTAAATAAGAACAGTAAGTTGAAGCCGTAATCTGCAGTAGCAAAGCGACCGCTCTTAGCCTAAGAAAGAGAGAGAGAGAGAGAAGTCATAAGGGAAAGGCAGGGAAGTTAACCAGGCCAACGCCACCTAGATAGCACAAGGTCTCTTCACTCCTGTCCATGACGTCATGCTATCTGTCCCGACTGCCATAGAATCTAAGGCAGCGCTGATTTCGACGTCACCGCTTTCGTCACGCCAGGCTTGGCAATGGAAATTTCGGGCCAAGTAGCGCGGCGTGATTAATCGTAGTTAACAGGCCTTGTGCTATCTAGGTACTGTTGACCAGGCTGAGCCCGGTAGGCTACCCTGCACTGGAGAAGGACGAAAGGGGATTGAAAGAGGAGAAGTAAGATGGAAGAAGAGGCCTGGTTGGGCAGAAGACACGCAAAAGCAAAACGTGGGTGACGACCAACGTCGCGCTGAATTTCCCGCAGCACAAGCGCGCCGTGACGTGGAAGATTTTGACCGCCTCTGTTGGGGGTCTAGTTCACTGTCTAATGATGAAAAACCGCATTGACTTCTAAAGGAACTAAACCTCGCCGGCTTAAAGAACTCTTCCTGTAGGGGAACGGGCTAAATCCATAAGTACAGGAAATTGAGATCCATGACGCCACACAGACATACTGGCACCTAGGTTTCATGCAACACAACATTCGAGAACGAGAAGCTTGGCCTTTGCTTTAGCTATGGTAATACATTCACCCTCCAATTGTATCAAAATGGTTATGAAAGTTATTTACCACTCTAAACGAATTCAGTTTAATTAGTATTTGGTGTGCCTTTAACTATCTTCACATCGTAATACATATTCAAAGAGCACTAATCCATTATGCATATTTATAGCGTTTTTCTATAGAACAAGGCCTGCTATACAGCACTGTAGACAAAAGGAAGTGGGGGCAGAAGGAGCGGGAAAGGTAATCTAGATTCAGCTATAACGTCCCGACACCACACGGTTGATTATGAGAGGCGCCGTAGTAAAGGGCTTCGTATTAATTTTGATCAGCTGCGGTTCTTCAACGTGCACCCAATACACGGTGGTTGGGAATCAAACCCGCGAACTCGTACTCAAGAGCATGACATGTTGGTCACTGAGCCACAGTAAGCAGGAGATGTTCACAAGATGTGATGCCCAATCATGAAGAAAAGCAGTTCGATGTGCCCTGCTCACCGCACGCTTTTACGAGCGCACTTCGCCGTGCCACTCAAGCGTACGGCTACTAAAGCGTGCCCACGATGCGAAGCGCGCGGTTGTTCGGCGAGCGTTCAAGCATGACCCGTACCTGGAGCGAAGGTCTTGACCTTGACCGTGTTGCTCGACGTGGCGGCGTGCTCGGCGTCGCCGTCCTCACCGGGCGGCTTGACCAGGCGCAGGTAGTACTCGGTCTCCGGCTGCAGGCCGCCCAGGCGGATCTCGAACGACGAGGTGGTGGTCGGCACGGGTCGCATGTCGCTCAGCTTGTACTTGTGCTTCATCCACTGGACGGGGCCGCCGTCTTTCGTGACCACGGCGTACCAAACCTAAGCAGGGATCGCGAAGTGAGAAGAGGCGACAACGCTTGAGTTGCACGTTTTCGCAAGCGCTCGATCATTTTTCTCATCCTCACAGAAATTTGATCCCGCTAGCCTCTGGGAAACTCTATAGAAGTTCTACTATGAAGTAGATTAGATATCTATAGACAGCTTGTAGACTTTCAGAAAGCAAGTCATTCGGAAGTTTCTGAACGAGAATATACCAAAGTAAGTAGACTTCTCTTGAATGAAGAATTTCTGTATACTTAACGAAAGCAGAAAGACAACTCCAAAGAAGCAAAGCAGTCTACGGAAACTTGCGGACAATGTAAGTACTGTCTAAATTCGCTTTTATGACGGCCACGCACATTCGTGTTACGCCAGCGTGTCGTGGGAATACTCCTCATTCAGCAGAAAACGTACCTCGAATTCTCGTGCATTTCAGCAACAGACAGAGACCATTCCAAAGAGACAAGCGCCGACATTGATGGATTCATTTGCGTCCAGAAAGCAATCCAAACAACACAAAGTATTTACAAGTAGAATTCTAGTGAAAAAAGAGTAGTCTCACAAGTAAATTCTCAGGCTGACACTAACGTTTTCGCAACGTTTATGCAACGTTTCTACAACGTTTCTACGTTCTCTTCGTCGGGGCTCTGAGGGTTTGCCTTTGCCCTGACCAAGAAAAGTCCCCTTGTCGAAACGTTGGCTTCAGGCAGAGGCTCCGTTTGTTCGACCACTGCTGATCACGTGCAGCAAGCTAAGACAGTTATTTTCTCAAGTCTTTTCATTTATTTTTATCATTCACGCCAGCCCTCATTGTTTAAAATGTGCCCTACCTGGTTAGTGAAAGAGCTCAACATTTACAGCTTGTGCATAACAATCTTGGCTGATAAGAGACAAATATTGGACCACGGTACAGCTGAGTTTGTCGCTTCGTATACAAAACACAGCAGTGTAACACGTCAGTGAGGAAGTCCGTAAGAGAAGCATACACGTTTAATATTGTTATTCAGATTAGAAAAGACGGAAAATACTGATAAACGAGGCGTTAGGAGAAATCGTGAGACGGTAGCTTTTGACACACAGCGGCAGTGTTATGACATTGGCGATGCTGACTACACATACTTAGGCAGGCTGAGGCAGGAATCTGAACGCATAAAACGAAAAACGGTAACTTCCTATTGAAGTCCAGACAGGGAGAAGGCGACACCCGGATACACGACACTAAAGTCCCTTATCTCGTAAATGATGTCAGGCTCACCTGAATCATAGCGTCGCCAGCCATGTGCATCGTTCTATTGTCGTGAAGCATGGTCCAGCGGATCTTCACGACGGTGGCATTTTCGGGTTCAGCCATCTCGATAAGCAACTTTAGGCCTGAAACAGAAACAAATAAATTGATTTTCCTCACAAGGGAAGAAATACAACAATTTTACACGATCCGTTCTTGCAACAGATAAAAATTTACAATCCCTTTAGCATACGCCAAAGATGGTGAAGGCGAAAGCCTGCGCGCTCAAGAGACATTTAATAAATTACCTGACATTCTCATTCAGATCCGCTATTTCTTATTACTTGTTTTCTCCCACCAAAGATCATGGGTTCGATTGCCTGAATTAACTCCATCTTAATTTACTTTGCCTTCTTTTTTGGCATGACGGGTGGCATCGGAGCCAGCTGTGGAGGAAGACGACGACGAACGCGAGGCGCAATATGGGAACGCCGGCATGATGAGCGGCATCGGAGCCAGCTGTGGAAGAAGACGACGACGAACGCGAGGGGCAATATGGGTACGCCGGCATGATGAGCGGCATCGGAGCAAGCTGTAGAAGAAGACGAGGACGAACGCGAGGCGCAGTATGGGAACGCCGGCATGATGAGCGGCATCGGAGCAAGCTGTGGAAGACGACGACGAACGCGAGGCGCAGTATGGGAACGCCGGCATGATGAGCGGCATCGGAGCAAGCTGTGGAAGAAGACGACGACGAACGCGAGGCGCAGTATGGGAACGCCGGCATGATGAGCGGCATCGGAGCAAGCTGTGGAAGAAGACGACGACGAACGCGAGGGGCAATATGGGAACGCCGGCATGATGAGCGGCATCGGAGCAAGCTGTTGAAGAAGACGACGACGACGAACGCGAGGGGCAATATGGGAACGCCGGCATGATGAGCGGCATCGGAGCAAGCTGTGGAAGAAGACGACGACGAACGCGAGGGGCAATATGGGAACGCCGGCATGATGAGCGGCATAGGAGCAAGCTGTGGAAGAAGACGACGACGAACGCGAGGGGCAATATGGGAACGCCGGCATGATGAGCGGCATCGGAAAGCTGTGGAAGAAGACGACGACGAACGCGAGGGGCAATATGGGAACGCCGGCATGATGAGCGGCATCGGAGCAAGCTGTGGAAGAAGACGACGACGAACGCGAGGCGCAATATGGGAACGCCGGCATGATGAGCGGCATCGGAGCCAGCTGTAGAAGAAGACGAACACGCGAGCAGGGGCACGAGCGCGCCTCCGCGCAAAGCGGGCTCACATGACTTTCTGTACGGCACGCCACAGTTTTCAAGGCCACCGTCTGATGAGGCATTTAAGGCTTTTGTCTTAATAAAATGTTCGAAGGCACGTCGCTGTTTCATTATAGCTGTGGCTTTTTGCTGCCGAAGTCTCGGTGCAAGGTTCGATTCTCTGCCGCGGAGGCCCCTTGAACACGGGTAGAAACGAAAAGGCACACAAACTATATTTCAAAGCAAATTCGGCTAATCCTCGTGGTCATTAACCCGGTGGATTACGTTACGGCATCTTTCACCGACGCAATAAATCTCAGGCATTCAAGTTCCCGTCAAGGACAACTGATTTTTTTTTTCGATAACCAGAGCGACGTTCGAAAAGAAGTACAGTTACTGAATCAAAGAACCCCGTGGTCGAAATCAATCGGACGGCCTTCGCAAAGGCCTATTTTCTAGCTCCGGTATTGCTTTTGAACGTTCAGTGGCATCAACGAATCAATCAGTCAATGATCTCGCGAGAACCCTTCGCATAGCCTGGCCTCTGTTAACAGCATCCTCTATCACAAGAAATCGGAGCGATGTCCACAGCGTGCCGTACATACCTTCAACGCTGGACTGTGCCTGGGTGTCTCCGGGCGGGTTGCACACCAGCACGCGACAGCAGGCGTCGTTAGGGTCGGCGACCTCCTTGCAAGTGTCCCCACCACTGGCACTGATGACGTTGCAACGAGGGAGGCAGGTCAGGTGGCCCTTGCCGCTGCACGTGCACCGGGCTTCGCAGCCGTCGAAGAAGGTCTCGCCGCCCTGGTACACCTTGCCACGGAACTCGCACCCGTCGAACCGATGAAGCTTGCCTGCGCACGGCGAAGACAAAACGAGACCCCGCTTCAATACCCCGCCCCGTCAGGGAATGCATCATGTCCGGAAGACTGCAGTGGCTTATCACATTGCTAATTACTGCGCGCAAAGATGTACGGCGGCACCTGAAAGACGTGCCGGCAGTTCCTAAGTGATGGCATCTCAAACAAGCAGCGTCAAGATTACCGATATGGCACAATCTACAAGGAGTTACGTCACTTCGCAAAGGTTCACTGGCCCGGCCGTTAGTTATAAGGGAAAGCAAAACGTAATCCCCGTACAGGTTTCGCACTAGAATGAGCGGCATGCACTGCCCCAGTAACGTTTAACTGTAGCCTTTAGCTGATAAGTGTCGGTCAAACCTCATGGCCAAATAGATGCACGTGGGACCTGCTTATGGATATCACCTGAAACGCAAGCTCTTTCCTCCGGCTTCCACTATCATCATGAAACTGGAGGCAAGCCAGGGCACGATTCCCAAAAATCCAATGGCCGAATCACGCCCGACATCTTAAATATGCGTTCAGCCTCATGGACTCAAATCTTTCTAGTGCTGAACACGGCTTAGCATTGTAATGTAGCCTGAATTTTACCATCCTTCCGCTGTTTTTTTTTTAATTACTTTGGATTACAGTAAACATTGAACAAGGGCACATGCACAAGGAACATAAAGAGACGGACGTTTCATAAGGCCTTCGTGCACTCACCGGGGTAACCACCTTGGCGAGACGCGTTGGATGTCCCATCGCTTCCGATGCTGTTGCCCGCGGCAGTGACGTTCGCCGTTCCCAGCGGGTTCTCCGTGACATTGGCATCTCCGGGCTCGAGCACGTTGACGATGGTGGTGAGTCCGGTGTCGACGAGCATCTTCTCCGTGACCATCTCCTGCTCGTAGATGATCGTGGTTGCCGTGGGGTCATCGTTGGCGCCAGCGACAGTGGTGTTTGTTGCCACGGATGGCCGCGCGGTAGTGGTCACCTTGAAACGTGCATGGCGCCAGCCGCCGCCGACATGCATCACTCAACATGCATTTCCATTTCACCCTCGCGTGGCACTTTTGTGATCGAAATTTAGGAACAGGTTCACTGTTACTTATTATATGCATGATCGCTGGAGCCATTATGGACAGGATGGCGCGGGTTTCTTTAGCGCCTTCTGTGTTCGAGCCATCCATAGTGAGTCACGAGAACACCCTCTTTTAACCTTGCAGATCTTTCAACGCAAGCGTTGACGCAATCGCTCCAGTGATTTCAAAGGTATTACACTTGTGATTGGAACTGTTAATGCTGAACTATAGACGGAACTTTACAAGTTAACTAATTCCTTGTCAGCTTATGAGAAATGCTTGAGAGAACACCACGGGGACATAGACAAGTCTATCTGCGTCTTTGTTCTGAAGATCAATTTCTGTCAAGTACCCCTTTAGTGCGAAGTTCACAATCCCTGATAAAAGCATTCCGTTTGAGTTCTACATACACTGCACGTGACATTTGAGATTTTTTTAAGGTCTGCTCTTTGCCCGATGGTGAAATGGAAAAGGTATGCTCGCTACTACATGTGACGTGGAATAATGATCGTATAATAGAAGCACCATCTTAGCATTTGCATGAACCATTAGTTTAGCGAACATTCATTTCATTCTATTAAATGGCAATGGCGTACCTAAATGGAAAATGTGAGCTCAATCAAGGTGCAGCGGCAGCGTGAGCTTCTGCGAAACAGGTTTGGAGGTGCTATTTCGAGCAACAGAATACGGACCAGGCATTCCACAATAAAGCCTATTTTATTCTAACACCTATGAATATAACTTGAAAATCAAGACTGCCATCCTTATGCGGCATTACAAACTTTACATTGGAGTCGCAAATGTTATTTTGATCGTCTGAATTACGAAGAAATTCAGATTTTTCTTTTTTCTTCGGCGAGTCTGTGGTCCGTATAGTAATGCTCACGGGTATAGGTGTAGAACATGCATAATACAAGGGCACCACGTTTCTTTTTCTTTAATTTTATCCGAGGACGAGTTATAATACATCGAAAATTTGCCCGATTGCAATCAATAAGACCATTTCCCCAACACACGCGATACTGAGGTCAGTACGAACGCGAACGCCACATACGCGCTCCAGCGCAATCACCATCACGTGTGCCCTGGCGATACATGCAGTCAACCACAAAAGTTTACGGACCACGGGGTCTCAGAAAACGTTCATATTCCCGAGCAGCCCGTAGCAGCAGCCAGTAAAACTGTATACGGCAATGTTGTTAGCAAATTCTAGTCGAGGCCCGAAATGCCAGGACCATGCTGCGTTGTGAGGCTGCGGAGATCAATCAATCAATCAATCAATTTTATTTACCAGAAACAAAAGGAACTGGAGGGACACCTGGGCAAAAAGCTGTCGTAGCAGCTTGACGGAGGCCCAGGGTCCCCTACATGGCAGTAGCACTCACATGACATATACACAGAAGGCTTTATACACGACACTTTCATGAAAGGTTTCATACATAGATATTCAGCTTTTTTCTCAGATTTCGTGGTCCGTAATATCTTGCGGTTGAATGTAGCACACCTACGCTCAAAATGTCAGGAGCAACCAAGAACTGTATCATACCTCGACGTCGTTCTTGACGTAAGTGGTCTCGTTTCCGGCCGCTTCCGAACTTCTTCCGGGCGCCGTGACGTTCTGGATCGCCACGGTTCCGTTGGGCGACGCTTCGCAGGCCAAGATCTTGCAGCACGGGTCGTTGGGGTCCGTGAGGATCTCGCAACCGGGGTCGAGGTCGGTCGCGGGCGGTTCCTCCAGCGTGAACAGGCACCGCTGCTGGCACTCCACTTCGGTCTGGTCGGTGCAGTGACACTTGAGTCCGCAGCCGTCGTAGAAGTACTCGTTCACGGGGTACGTCCGGTTCTTGTAGACGCACGTGTCCGAAGGCGACGGCGTTGAGGACTGGTCGTCGGTGCTGGGCTCGGACGAAGTGTCGGCGGGGACTACCCCGTTGCCTCCTGCGATAACGAGAGACAGAGAGAGAGAGAGAGAACTAATTTTTTCTCAAAAGTGCCTGTAAAGATTACGAAACCCTTTCTTTCCCTTCAAATAAAATTTCATTATAACGGTGCCAGGAGCAAAAAGTGAGATTTGGGCGTTTTTTGAGCAAGAGAGTAAGACCGTTGAGCGGTGGGTGATTTTATGGATTACTTTCTCAAACAGGTGATTACCATCTTCCCCTTCATCGCACTGTGTATGAATCCAAGGAATAATGTGAAAGTTATTGTAGTTTCCAAACAGTCTATCACGTTCATTTTTTTAACGCCATAAATTGTCTGTGGCTACTCTCGTGTTGTGTATACTTCCAATGTCAAACGAAGGAACAAGTTCAAGGTTACCAAATGACCACGACGTGCACGCACGCCACGTATATCAGTCATAGCAACGATAATCGTCGTTTATTACTTCGGTTTTCAACGGCTGGTTTCTCGGTTTCCCGAGAATCCCGGTACTCTGCGAAGAAATTATTTTACACGACAATTAATTCTAAAGAAAGTAATGCGGAGAAATGCGCAAACTACAACTGCTCAAGAAACCGTCCCAGATGAGGAACTCCTGCGTGCTTTGTTAAAGGCTTTTTGACTGTATTTTCAGGCGACACAAGCAACCCCTTGCTCGACTACACCAGAGCAAAGATATGGGACACATTGTTGGCATGCCACGAAAAGGGGTAAGCGAAGAGCTCTCATGTCAAGCAAGGTGAACGAGCGGATGAGAAGCACGGCCCCCGAGATCCGTTGCCACGCGGTGTACAAGCCACGCGTACCGCAGGATCTCGGAGGCCATTGTGATAGAAAGAGCGGGTACATTGGAAGGGGGGTGTTAGTCGCGTTCGCAAGACCGACCTTGTGTGCATCCCATGGTTGCGTTGTTAGGATCGCCGCTGTATCCGCTCCTACACCGGCATACGGGCGAAGCGTTCTCCAGCATGCAGAGCGCGTTGGGTCCGCAGAACACGTTGTCGCACGGGTCTGCGTCACACCACACACACACAGCCGGTATACTCGGCGACTCGCGCAATCCGGACGGTGCACAAAAAAAAAAAAAGAAGCGCTCATTTCCACGCGGCCTTCGCTCAACAAACACTGCAGCAACGTGACTGACACGCACGCCTTGTTCGTGGACCATTTGACAGATTTTGAGGGGTCGAGCCTATACACGTTCTTCACGTGACGTCCCCGCACCCGGACTCGTGCTCGACATATCAGGAGCAGCAATTTGTTGTCCCCAATCGGTAAATATGCAGTGTGCTCGACTAGCGTATAACTGCGTTGTAATGCACAAAGAAATAAAGAAGACAACGTATTTTTTCCTGGACCCAGTACTTGAAAACAACGATAAATCGCTGCAATCGTATTAGACGCGTCGTGAAACCTGCTTTGCAGCGGCGTAGCCGGAAATCTTTCTTGGGGCAAGGGAAGAGGGGAGGGAGGGGGGAGGGGGCGCACCCACTTAACCGAGGCTGGGAGTGGGGGGCGGGGGGAGGCTGGGCAGGCAACATTCTGGTATGCAAAAATTTCGCCCCCCCCCCCCCTCCCTGGCTACAAACCCCTGCTGCTTTGTAAAAGAATCCATAGCATTTAGAAGCCGTATACGCTTAGGCCACCGCTTCCGTAAGACACTTAATGCGAGAGGCACAAGGGGGCCGCGCGACCACTCTATTAATTGCACCCGTCAACAATACAGGATGTCATTTCACCGTCGCAGTTCTGCGGATCACTCCCACACGATGCAAACACCCAGTGCAAGACTGTGACGCAAGATGGTTCCCGAACTGACCTTTGCCCGAGAAGGGCTCGACGCAGACGGCTCCGCCGCAGGAGCTCGGGCAGCACTTGAGCACGCCGGCGCACTCGAAGTCGCTGTTGCACTCGTTCGAGCACGAGTCCGGGTCCGTGCTCTGGTCCTCCACGATCTCGGGACAGTGGCCGCTCTTCTGGCTGAAAGTCCTCACTGCGAAGACGACGGGAGATCGAGAAAGCATTATAGTAACAAGAATATGCCGATGGACAATCGGATTTTTTTTTTTTTTTCAGCGCCCGAGGACATCATAGAGTATCCAAACGAGGTGAACGTGAGAACGGCTATGCAAGAGCCCAAGCTGACAGTAAAACTAAATTAAATTTAATTCAGTTCAATGCTTCAATGTGCCAATGCGGAAAGAGAGGACGGCGGTGATGCGGCGGCGCAAAATATAGTTCACTGGAAAACGCCGCAAGTCTCTTACTTTCAAATGCGCATTCCGCTTAACTTGCACGCTTTCGTTCGTTCGTTTCGTGTCCACACGCTGCCGTACCATTGCACACCGTGCCGCTGATAGGCCTCATTCACACAGCCGCTTACTACGCGCTCTTGCACATCAGTCGAAGATGAAGCATCGGCGTCTTTTGCGGCGCAGTATTGTGGTGCCACTAAGCACGCAATCGGCAAATGACGGTTGTTACCTCCGAGATCCTCCGAGCACATCTTTGTTTTTTACGCCTCTCTTTCTTTCCCCCCTTTCTTATTTGTGTGTTTAGACATATGACACTCCGAAGGCTTCAGACAAGATAACACGAACCAATGCGAACACTAAGTGTATTTGTTCCCGCAAGCTTTAAGTAAATAAATAAATAAATAAATCAAGAAAAAAACAGAGAAAGAAAGAAAAACTGACCAAACCCTTTCATATTTGTGTGTTTAGACATATGACACTCCCAAGGCTTCAGGACAAGAGGACACGAACCAGTGCGAGCACTGAAAGTAGCTGTTCTAGCAAGCTATACGTAACGAAGCAAAGAAAGCTGTCATATATATATATTGCTAGAGTCGTATAGTGCAATCACAAGATGAAATGTCCAAGAGAGCAATGGGACACTGGCGGACTCACGCGCGGGGTCGTGGTGCTGGTGATTCTTGCTGTGCGCGCACCGGACGCTGACGCAGCAGGGGTCGTCGGGCAGCGCCTTCTCGTAGCACAGCGGGTCCGAGGCCATGGCGCCCGCGCGCACGTACGGCTCCTGGCAGCGCTCCTTGCAGTCGCCTTCGTCGTTGCCCCGGCAGACGCAGCGCAGCTCGCAGCCCTCGGTGAACTCGTCGCCCACGCGGTAGGTGCGGTTGTAGCGCACGCAGCCGTCTGAACATGGCGACGTCGACGACGACGAAGGACACGTCAGGTATCCTCCCAAGACCCCTTCTACAATACATTGCTTTCGGCATTTTGTTTTTTTCCAAATTCACTCCGAAGTGATTTCGCACAATATTTATTCTGAATATGAAGTACGGTGCGTGTGTAACTCTAACGAAGTGGTTCACACGTGTTCTTATCATCCGATTTCGATAAATTTGACACGCACTTGATCTAGACCTCTGTGTCGTCCCAGACGGCAGAAAGCAACCTCGAGGTGCGTTTCGAAATCACTAAGGTTGTGCGAAAATACCGGACGCGGCAGCCACATTGCAATGTACTATACGTAGTTCCCTCCCCATCTCTGCGTTTAAGCAATGAAATGCAGTTTTAACCATAGCAAACATGATGAGATTATGAAGATTTTTTTTTCATGTACATGGAGACGCAGCTTTTGTAATCTAGCCATGGTATTTAAATTTTGAAGATTGTTTTTCAAGTTCGTAACATAACAGTAGACAATAAAAACCATCTTGAAGAGCGATTATATCCAATAGTTATGTTCGGGTCTCGGGAGGCTACACTAGGTAAGAGGCTAACGTGGTTACATTAACGCGCCGCCTCTTTAAAGGGCACCTCACTAATACGTGGATTTGGACCCCACAAACTGCACCCCGGTCGGCATTCGTCGTGTTCGTCTAAATGCTTAGCTAATTAAGGCCGCAAGGTACACTCCCCTGTATATTCTGTTTACATATTCGCTGTATTGTGCTCACACTCCTTCATAATTCCGGCGCTCGGGATCGACAGTATGCATAAGAACAAATGAAAAAATATATAGAAGTGCCCAGAGATCAATATACTGCGGCTGGCTCACAGGAAACTCACGCAGCATTGAATGCGTACCACTCCGTTGAAGAAAAAAAACAAACTTGAATTAGTATTACGCAAGAAGTTACGGCGTCCACAAAGCGACATTCCCGAGCCCATTCATACCGGGTGACGCTATAAAGAACCTACAACCATTCGTGCATGCACTGACAAAGGCAACCGGGACGTTCAGAGGAGGATTGAAACAAACAATTGCAACACAAAAAAAACAAGGAAAAAGAAATACAAGTTCTTTGTGATCTAACCTTGAGTCCGAAATGCCTACGCGTACATAGGGTACGTTCGGCCACGTCTCGAATTGCGCGCACCGACCGACCGAAGTATCTTTGGACTTTTTATTTTTTTTTTTTTTTTGTTACCCACGCGGGGTCGCCAATGAGGTCAGGGAGACAACGCGGGGAACCACGTTGTCGGCAGGGGACGCCGCTCTCACCGCCTGTTTATCGTTTTCCTCGTGCAAGACTGCGCCGCGCTTTTCAATGTGTACGCAGATATAGCGCACGCGCGCTCCTTGCCCTTGGGACACACGAGAAACACAAATGCCCAAGGCATATAGGACCCATTCACTGCCTGTAGGTCGCGCAGTCCTTGTCGCATACGACACCGTCCGTCCGCTGATCGCACCGATCACGACCTACATATAGGTGCGTGTCTCCTACGGGCACCCACTCCCTCGAGGGATTGTATGCGTGCTGAGATAACCGCTAAATATCGCTGCAAATAACGAAAACGAAGCATAAAATGTGACGCGTAGGTCTCGGTGGCCCTTCTGATTAAACGCGCGGCTACAAAATTTCCTAAAACAGGCGGAACGTGCTCCGATGTCCAAAAACGCTAGAATGTAGACCTCTAGGTGGCTACAAGCAGCAGTTATACCTTGTCTTAGGGCGGGTTTTGTTACATAACGGCTATACGTGTAGAGAGCAGAGAACTGACTGGAAGTCTCGTAGAATGGAGTTTGCTCAACGTTTTGGAGGCTCAAGGAACAGTCATTGTCATTACCACCATATGGTCATCATATTCAATGCAGGAGTCTCCCGCAAATCTCCAATTAACTCAGTCTTGCCGTGAACTGACTCCGTCTTATAGCTGCGAATACCTTCATTTCATCACACCACCCAAATTCACCACCGTCATCGACTGGTATTGCTTCTCTTCGAACGCTTTCTGGTACTCTCATGGGCCACTAGTTATCAGCCCTATGAATTACATCGCTCGTCCAATTACACTTATTCCAGCACTTAATCTCAATTTCAGAATATCAAATACGCCAGCTCGTGCTCTAATAAAAACTGTCTATATATTGAATTTTAACGTCACGCCTGTACCTTTTTTTCGTTCCCCCGCTCGTCGCACGATTCTTAGTCCTGATGAAGTTACGTCGTTGCGTTTCAAGTTTACTTCAAGTAACCCAAGTATAGCAGTGTATATAGGTGAATGGTGATTCTTAATTTACTCAACTGCAACAGCAATCGTTACTTTTTAATTCTATGTCGACGTGTACAACGAGCGTGCTGCAACGTATGTTTTTCCGCGCATTTGTCTACGGCACAATATTTTTTTTTTTCCTTTCCGTATGCAGGACTTACACTGACTCAACAGCACACGGTGCTTTTAATCGAAGACTCATGGCTGTTACCATGCGCCATGCACGGCCTCGAATAGAGCATCGCGAACCGTAAATTTAGTCTCGGAAGAAAATTGCAGGCTCTGTGGCTAGCAATAAATACATGCATTTGCGTCCACGGCACTCCGGTCGATTTGGCCTTTCTGGGCATGATTCCAAGGTCAGGTAGTACGGGAAGTGCCTTATCGCAAGCGAAGCGCGCGCTCTCGTGACAATAGGACGTTCGATTTACGCCGTAGCTAGAGTGATCCCCGCTTTCTCGGGCGTGAATCAGTGTCATGTGAAACGCCGTGCGTTGTACACGAATTTCTATTTCTGAAGCGCGATTGTCGTATGAATGTCCTGATACAGGTCGATGCACCGCGAGAAATACGCAAGAAAAGAGTAACGGCGTTAACAAAGCATGCCTTCTTATCGCCAGACTGAATGAAAGACAGACACGAGTGACAGGCACAACAGACCGGGAGGCGAACAGTACAGGCAGACACAGCAGACCCACCAACAGATTTACATGAAAGACACAATAGGAAGAACAGACCATACAACAGGCATGACAGGCACAACATCCAGACAGACTAGACAGACGGACATACAGATTGATTGTAGCTTTAGTATGAGAGGAGCAGAGTGAAACGTAAGGTTAAGAACAGGGAGGTTAACACGAATAAATGTTCTGTTGGCTGACCTGTACTAGTATTAGGACAAAAGGGTAGGGAAGATGAAGTGGCGTTCACGAATGTGTGCTGCTATTGTCATACTTAAGGCAGAAAGTTGGCCTAGTTGGTAACGAGCATAGTAAGACATGATTACTAGCGTAAAAAGGCAGGGACTAAAGGAAGGGACTCCAGTTAGCGTGGTCCCGTGTTGTTTTTTTAGTCCCCATCTTTTTACGCTAGTAATCATGTCTTATTATGCTATCGTCATAGCCACTCAAATGCCACTGTGCGTAGCGGGCGCGCGCGCACGCCCACATACACACGCTTAAAAGGCTTTCTGTCACGGCGCAGCGTGCGCAAAATGCGAGACTGGCATGAGGCGTACGAAGTCGGTAGGCGGAACATTCGAGATACAAAGCTGACAACTACAGTCGTCAACGTCGCGACAACTCACCGAGAAGACCCACGACAAAAAAACCTGGTGGGCGTGGCGGGATTCTTTCTTATTCGACGCGAAAGCGCGCAACGCGAAGTGGTGGTGTGAAAGCAGTCGCGTATAACGACCTTACTTTTGCGCAGTAGCCACTTGTTCGCGGAAAGCCGCCAGCCATTGTCCCGAGACTGTTGGGTACCTTGTTTCGAGCGTTCTTTCAGGCCTGTACCCTCCCGCGTGTGCTTAGTAACGGGCCTTCCCACCTCCGGTTTTGACCTCCACTTTTGCTCCACCTAGCAAAGACGTCTTCATCGTTTCTACTGGCAATTCTCGACGTTAAGTGTACCCGTCAAATGATGTTCAATCACGGATTAGAGAAGTTCTGGGGAGCCTCTCTGCACATTGCATACAATAACAGGGACGCTGAATGTCATTTAGCAGTACCATTATATACTGGATAGCAGTGTGTAGCATTGTCCTAATGGCACTGTCACATACGCTTGCAGCTGTTAGTTCTATTGTACCTTGTGTCGACGGCTGTGCGCACATTGTGACGCCGAGAGCTTAAAGGTGTGTGACAGGTTTCTGCTCCGATTACGAAACACAAAGGAAAATGGTAAAACTCGAGAACAATCAGAGGGGGATACACAGACAGCACGCACGCTTCAGCGGGGCACTAGCTCAAAGACTGTCCGCGATGGGAGATAGAGAGAGAGGGTTAGTGATTGATTGATTATTTATTGATTGATTAGTTGATTAATTGATTAATTGAATGACTGAATGGTCTACGTTCAAGCCCTTCATAACAGAAATGCGCTTCGACTGTCCTTTGGTATTTCATTGTGAACAGCGACCTAACTTGATCTAATGTACAAACTTCGTTGCAAATTCTACTTGCAACAACGTGTTTTCTCCAGCTTTGCAGGGACAATGCGAGAATGTGAATGTTACACTAGCGATTTCTCACGCCGAAAAGAGCGCGTATGGGACGCCTATCTGGTTAACCCTAGTTTGTTTGTCCCCCTTCCTTAGTGTAGGCTCAGCATGTTGGTGTCTGGATGGTATATTTCTGCGTGTTATAAGGCAAAGAAACAGAGTGAATTTCTTAAATGTGTCTGGTAAGTATCCTACTTTCTTGTATCCTACCTTTATATCTGTCTGAGAATCAAACTACAAAGGGGCATAAATAACAGCCGATGTGAGTGTCCGCGGAGATTCGGACAGACAAAGAAACCAGGGCATTGATATGCAATTGGCGAGCACTGACCTGCTGTGAAGACGGTGAGGACCTCAGAGGCGGCCCCGAGCTTTCCGGCTTCCTTGTCGTCCCAGACAGACACCTGTACCTGGTAGCCAGTCTGGGGCTTCAGGTTGTCCAGGGTGGCCAGCGGTATGTTGCCAAACTGCGAACAACAGAGCAATGGGAAATCAGCTTATAAAAACGTCTCGTTTCCTTTTTATGTATATGTTCCGTTTCCTCACATTGTTTAGAGTTTTTTACGGCATAGCAATGAATGGACCAACTGGCCCAGCAAACAAGAGGCGATAAGCCTTTGATTTGAGGCAGAGCAAATTCCAGAAAGTGGTAAGCTTCAGCAGCCTGGGCACATAATTTGGTATTGCGATTTCCAGCCTGTGCTAGCGTATGCGAACATAGCATCCTGTAGTTTTACTGGCTACGGTCAACAACTGCTCAGTAAAACATATTTTTTCCACAGATCTCACGTACGTTATCTTATGACGCCGACTGCACATAGCATGCTATTCTCGCAAGATCTTCTCTGCCATCCCTGCCCGAAATAAGCATCCACATGTGCTTCGACATGTGCGTGCATCGCGAGTGTATGAGACAAAAGAGGCGTTTGGCATTATGCTGAGAGTATAGCACGTAGATACAAATAAACGCACATGTGTTACTCAGGCAGACAGCCCCACATTATAAGAAAACAATGTGCTGTGCTCTGGGGATCGAACCCAGCACTATCGCCTGGTTCGTTGGAATGAGAGAGCAAGCAGGCCACACAAACAAATTTCGAAAGAACCATAATAAGGCCAACATTTAAGTAATCAAAGAAGTCGCGTCAATCCGAAGAAAAAGAACTACGCGATTGTGTGCGGTGGGAATCGGCGACACTGAGCTACATCACGCTCGCCCGTGGACTTAATCAGCAGTTCGTCCCATTGGTGTATCCGGTTTCGTAACCATTATATGGAACTCTTTGGTACCATAAGCGCACCCGGACTCAGCGCACCCGGACTCAGCGCACCCGGACTCAGCGCACCCGGACTCAGCGCACCCGGACTCAGCGCACCCGGACTCAGCGCACCCGGACTCAGCGCACCCGGACTCAGCGCACCCGGACTCAGCGCACCCGGACTCTACCGTCAGCGTACATGACTTCAGACGGGCAAACAGTGCCGGTGGCTCGAGCTCACCTGTTCTCTCTCCCAGGGGGCGTCACCACGGTTCTCAGTCAGTAGCCTGTGCTGGACCACGTAGCCGGAGTCGTAGCTGGGCAGCTTGAAGTCGTCCCAGGCCAGTCCCACGCTGCTGGGCGTCACCTGGGTGACCAGCACCTTGGCGGCAGCGGGCGTCGGCATGTCTGTGTGTGTTGCACGAGAGACGACAAAAATGCGAACGCTACGTTAGTGTGGAGCCTGAATTATTACGATTTTACGGTTGCACTTATGTTAGAATTAAATTGTGGCGGTTAACAACCTGAAACTGGACAGTGGGTTTATGCGGCACGGTACACAGGTGGTACGGTACACAGGTGTATCTTTGCACGGTACACAGACGTTTTTGCATTTCGCCATGATCGGCATTGAACCGACGACGTCAAGTTCAGTAGCGCAACACCAGCACTATTGAGCTGAGCTACGGCGGCAAGTACAGTCACGTTCCAAGTCGGGCGAGGAGTGTCACAACAGCGAAGCGATTCAGTAGAGCTCCGTACGTCCGACTGTGAGGAAAATTATACATTTGCCATTTATTTATTTTATTGCAATCAGCTTCCTCTTGTTTGGCTGCGAAATGCTAATAGTCAAAACATTTCACTTCGCCAATCGTCACGCTTCTTTTATTTACCTTTTATTTAACAATTTATATTTGTGAAGCAGCCGGCGACACGTTGTGCTTGTTGCCAACGTTTGCAATTCATAATAAGTAAACCACTCAATCAATCCCAGGATACCGCCAGCCCACGCTCTCATTCGGTGAGACGCCACTAGTTCAATTGTATATAACTACATGGTCTTACTGTTAACTATTGTAACTGCGAAAGTTCTTGCACTTGTGATTGACTTCATCACTGTTGCTGTTTGCATTGTTCAAATATCGCACGGGGTACCTGCAGTACTGTTCAGGAACTTCGCACCGTTCAGATGCTTTACAGGAAGAGGTAGATATGCTTAAAAAGTTGCAATTGTAAAGCAGTCAATTAAAGAGATCCGCTAATTCACTTAAAATTTTCACTTAGGCCGCGTACTTGTTGCAATTGCAGAAGTGAAACTCGATCACAAGTGAGGCATAGCAACTGAGAAGTAATTCCCCAGTCTGTAAATATCCGTCCCTAATTCCACCAAAGAAATTCGTCGGCGTCGTTGTTATTATCACGCCAAAATTAGATAGGGAGGCTTCTTGGCAACTAGTAACAGTAATGCAAATGTATTTTGTATTAATAGACTAGTACATTCGGAGGGAGTGGGGTGGGGGTCGAATACCTCAAAACTAACGCTCATCTTTACCCTTGACCCCCTCATCTTCGCGGTGAAAAGAAACGTTCCTTGTCTTTGCCTTAGCTCGGAATTTCTACTAAGCAGATATTACTTCCTTACTACTGCTCGGCCTCAATTTGCAAATTGAATGACTGCTGTGAAGTGAATAGCTTGGCAGTGAGCAAAGCTGCGGCCATGTTTGTGTTTTGTCATTTTGTTATACACTTTTGACGGCTGTGTTTTGTATTTTCATTCTCTTCTTTTGTTCTTGTTTGTTTTTACCTACTTATAATTTTGGGAGAGCTAGGCCAACCTGCGGTCAAACTTCCTATTTTTTAACATTTAGTAATGAAGAGGTTACGCACAAGCCTAAACGTCTTTCAACCCCTTTTGCCATTTTGGTTCCTGCTTGCTTTCCTTAGCATGAATTTATTTCCTGACTATGCAAGATGTCCCAGCAATGCTCCAATATAAATGCGAAGTTTTGATGTTGTTGATTGTGCAAGTCGACATTGGCGATTGGTCCTCTAAGTAACGTATGCCTCTCCGTGCAATCCACCTGCTGCAATCCACGTTGCTGCCTGACTGCAATGGTGCCAGTCACAAAGAAACACACGCTATCGCTTTTTTTTTTTTTCTTTTTTTGGAATTTCAGCTTTCTTCGTGCGCTCGCTTTGACAAGCTGCAGTACAAAGCGCGGCACCTCAAACTCTTCTTTTACGAGTCTCCGAACGACAAGACTGCCTTTCGTATCAGGTCAGCACTACAAAGTTCCGGGGAAAAGCAAAATCAAAGTGTAGTGCCCACTGACTTTCGTTGGTAGCAACGAAGAGACTGCCGGCGCAACAGTAACGAGAGAGAGGAGAGGACGCACTCTTTTGAAGCTAAGACTACCTCTGATGCTCCTGATAAAGGATAAGAGAAACAAGACAACTGTAATTTATGCAGAGAACGCAAGGCGCGTAAAACGGGGAGACCATAAAAAGGAAGTCCAATATAACGTCCACGCGCAAGACAACAAAACCAACCTCGCATTTCTACTACTTTTTTCCTTTATTTTTTTTCTCTCATCCTTTCCTTTATTTTTGATTCCTTTCCCTCTTTCTCATTCTGCCCGGCTTGCCTTCACTCAATTAGCCTCTCTCTCTCTTGATTCACCCGTGCTCCCTTTGATTCACTGCCTTTTCTACTCCCCTTGTGGTACTTTCTTCGTTTTCTTCTTTCACTCTCTTTCCTTCGTTATTTGTTTAATTCCTTCATTCTTTCTTTCCCTCACTCCTTACTTCCGTCTTTCAACATTTTCGTTTCCTTTATTAACCTGCACGCTTTTTGATTCCTTCTTTCCGAGTCCTCATTTCCTTAATTCATTCGATTTCTCTGCCTTTTCTTCATCTAGTCTCTCTCTTCCATTCCTTCTTTCTTTCTTTATTTCCCTCTCCCTATTCCTTTTACCACCTCCCTGCACCAGCCAGTTGAGACAGAGAAATAAAAATTAAGAAGAGCGCTTGGAGGTAACCTGACACACCTTGTGACCTTCGCGCGAAAGGAGTTCTTAGAAAGGCTTTCTTCTGTGCCGCAGTTTCGCCGGCTCTCCATTGAAAGCGGCTCAGTGCCGAAAAAAGAGAAACAAAATATGCGGAGCGGTGTTTTTACGAGCTATCGGGAACCCTCAATCGAGTCTCCTTTCTCGAGCACTTTTTTTTTTTTTTTGTACTCTTCGCGTCAACAGTGGACGTGACGCGACCTTTCTTTGGCCGAGCCATGGCGAAAAAGGGATTGATCTGTGTTCGGCGCGGCCTGTCCTTTTCTCACAACATTTCGTTTCTGAACGGGCTGAAAACAGGCTGACACGTTTACGATACCGCCGCACCGTTCTTAAATTGTGACGGCATTCTTTTCAAAGAGCAGCGCACAAAATCTATGCCGCCGTGATGAAAGTCCGAGGTGTTGCGTTAAGTTCCGAAACAGAACACGCGCCATTCTTTTTTTTTTCTCCAAGTTACTTATCCCTACTACAATGTGTAATGTTAAAGGAATCGTTCGGTAGTGTCATGAACATTCCGAGATTCAAAGCGAATGGTATTACCTCCAAGGTCTCAAACAACCAATACCTATGTTTCAATCGATAGTTTTCTTTGGCTCTTTCCCCTACTTAGCGGTTTGTACATTTATGGTCGTTTATAGTATGAGAGTCAACTTGGGGCAGACGATATATATTGGCTACTGTCTTGCCGAGCAGGCGACGTCGGCCACTTGGTGTGCGCCCGAACAGACAACTTCTGCACTGCGTGTGCGATATTGGTACGTGTCCATTCTTCGCCAATGGCAGGTAAATAACGTGAAAAGGGGTGCGTAGCGTTAACTATATTAAATGGTTAGCGCCCCATCCGCAACAGGAACCTTCGCACCGAGCGCAGCCGCTTGATGCATAGCCATTGAAACGAAGTTGGATTAGCGGGGGCGTTTCTCAACTGGGATTACGTGATTGAAACAACATAATACAGCGATAGACTATGTCGTGGTAGAATTTCGCGTTAAGGTTGGCAGCGAGATTCCCACTTGGCGTGTCTTCTGATGTGCCCATAATGTTTCGTGATTCACGGATGGCATGTGGATATGTAACAGATCACACAAAGCTATTGCTGACATTGGCAATCAGCTTTGATGGTTTCTGCCATTAAATTTTTCGGGCGTCAACGAACCACCATAGAAGCTTTATAGAGATTTTTATCTTGGGTAAAAAAACTTAACATACTGCTCAACTGACGCAATATGACGTCATAAGTGACTACGCGTTATGTCTTAGCGTAGTGTCAAGTATTGTCCCTTTGGAGAGCTACATAGTTTGTAAACTCGAAGCTTTTAATTGCTTTCTTTGTTTTGTTTTGTTTTTTTGGCGTTTGTTGTTTGGTCGTTAATATTATGAGGCTTTCTTTGAGTTGCGACATTTATCGTTTTTGAAAAAAAAAAACTTTTTCTAGCAGGAAAAAAAATTAGAAGGTAGGACTCTTTAGGGCCGGTTATGCCAAAGTTGCAAACAGTAATAAGGAAAGAAAGAAACAAGGAAACGATATTAAAACAACAACGCACATTAAACACACTATAACACAAGTCGCAAGCAAACTTGCATTGTCGCCAAGTGTAACCACGGACATCAGCAAAGGATACACAGTGTGCTTATTTAGTACAGTCACCCCATCACATCGGCAAAATCTCACACAACTGTTATCCAATACAAGTGACATCCAAGCTTTCACATTTTGTTTGTTTAGCCGTTGTTTGTTAGACGAAATTCGCTTAGCCGTTGCCTATAAGACGAAAACTTTCTGCATCTAGTAGGGTACAGTAGGGTAACAGTAGTTAACTCTAGCTAGCAGAACGGCGTGTCGGCGCGGTTGGAAGACCAAAACGTCGAAAGACGCGCGTCTATTCTAAGCTGTATCTACTGCGCCGTAAAAGCCATATTCATACCCATCACCGAAGAATGTCGGACGAAAGCACCGACGATCAGAGAACTCCACTGGCAAAGAAAGTGGCGTCCCAAAGGTGGGGAAGAGAACTAAGATGGCGATGAAGCAGGAAAGGGAGCGAACGCATCACGCCAAAACCTAAACAGCGCAAGGAGGCAGTTACAGCGGCGGCAGACTATAAACGCCGCCGAGAACGCGTGTTTGAAGACCATTCCGCGGCGGCCCTTCGCGAACAGTCAAAAGACAAAGGGACAGACGACCTCGCCGACATGCCAACAGTCCACCCTCCCTCCTTCTTACTCCACTTTCTCTCCTCCTCGCCGCTTCAGATGGGCCTCTCGACGCTTCTCTCCAGCAGCGTGGCAGTTTCGATTCGATTCTTGTTTCTGCAGCTCTAAACGGGTGTTTGTATGTATGCATGTTTGTTCTTGAATGCGGGTCCTCCTCGCGTCGCCTTCTGAAGCCACCGCAGTACACTTGGCAAGGCCCAGGGCGACTTTCTGTATCGTTTTTGCTTTCGCGTTTGGCCCTACGGAACGCGTTCGCGCTGCTGACTAGAGGGCGCCACATTCTCCGGTACATGCGAGGGGGCGCTTCGATACATCCAGGCTGCCGAAGCAACGCGCTAGCGACAGGTGCTGGACGAATATACGAGGGGCGATGGCGTTATGAGCGTTCAGCGCTATGTCGGGCCCCGTCGAGAACAAGGCTGTGTTGCTACCCGCCCTTTTTCTAGCATGGGGTGATAGATATACGAGTTCGGCGTATGGGCGCCAACAAGGAGAGAAGCCTCGTCGCTTGAGAGTCGGCACAACGCGTTTTCACAGCGATGTATATACGGACGCGGTACGGGCGCATGCATTCCCCCCACAGTTTCGCACGGATGTAACGCTGTGCTACGGAGTGCGGAACTAAACTCAAGACTTTGAAAAAGGTTCGCACTCTCACACGGCGCTTCACGAAATCGTTTCCTGCTTGCTTTAAGAAGGTTCGCGTAGGACGCGTGAAACCACGTAACACGAAACCCCCACGGACACTTTGCAACGCTTCACCATATATATGGAGTGACGACTCGTGTATTCAATCGGTCAGTTATAGGATTGACGAAACTAATCTTGCCATGCCAGCTGCCTGGGCCATGGGCGGCGAAGAGAAAAAGCTGAGAGTTAAGACTCGTCCTTTATTATCTCTTCATCTCATTTACTCTTGCTTACCTTCTCCGTCCGCAGGATAGGAAAACAAAACAACCTTATCGTCATACTATATAACGCCTACTAATCGACGAACGCCTCTCCCAGCAACATCAAGCCACCAACGCCCTGCTTCGGCTGACTCCCTCTTTAAGTTGAATGAAATCGATAATCAGTCATCTCGGTTATTACTGTTGGCCAGTAAGTTCAAATGAAAGAAAACACGAACAAGAAAGGGAACCGAATGGCAACCGAAGTGGTGTGATTTAAAAAAAAAACGTTAAGGACCTTTCGGAATCCACACGGATTCAGTAGAAGCCGAAACGTCTTTTAACCCT
The DNA here is from genome assembly GCF_013339745.2 of Dermacentor silvarum. Taxonomy (NCBI): domain Eukaryota; kingdom Metazoa; phylum Arthropoda; class Arachnida; order Ixodida; family Ixodidae; genus Dermacentor; species Dermacentor silvarum. Next base: position 43,603,602 of record NC_051160.1, read on the forward strand.
TTTATTCACAACCACCCTGCTCGGCGCTCTGGCTACTGCATTCCTTAATATGAACCTCTAGCTACTCCTGTCCTGTGTACTTTATCCCATGTGCCTGCAAATTTCCTTCGGTTAACTCACTAACCAACCAGAACTACCTTTGATTAATCTCCCTGTCTATCAATACACCCATTCTATATTTATATACCTGTCTACTACCAATATCCATCTAATCCATCAACTAAATCTGTATAGCAACATCTACCTAATATCTATGAATATAGTGTTATATCTGCCCTTCTCGTGATCAAAGATGCACAAAAATATGAATTTCAACCAAAACAGTAGCCTCACGTGTTTGTCACTGGCTCACTGACTCTCCCTATTCTGCGTATAGACTTCGTTTCCCCTCGCCAGCTCCGGAATTTTGCCAGTGTTAAACTAATCAGTCCACACGAGCATTGTATAAACGAATCATCTACTCACCCTTTGTCCGGACGACGATCATTTCTTGCGTTCCGTCCTGCATGATCCTGACGACGTATTCCGTGTTCGGCCTGAGGTTCTTCAGCGTCACCGAATGGTCGTTGGGCTGCGATTTTCGACATGCACAAAGGGGGAGGAGAAAGACGTGTCTATAGACAACCTGTATGTTTTGTTCTAAATAAACGAGCACGTAGCATGCATATAATAAAATTGTGAGGCACCAACGTACATCTTGGAATCTATGCGAAGCGAAGCTTTCTTGAAGCTGTCAATCAAGTTCTCTAAATCAGTTCATTTCATTATTGAGTCTTTGACGTAAACGAAACTCGCGCGCTCTCGCGCCCCTGTGCTACGCCACGTGACACACGCGACGATAATACCCAGGAGATATAGTTGGCGTTGGCACGGTAACAGTATGCAAGTGCGACTGTAGCTCATAGTTTGAGCATCGGGTTGCTGTTGCGCTGAAGGACCGCAGTTCGATCAAACCATCGGGCACGTTATTGCGTTTCGTTTGTTTTTAAGTTTGAGCTATTCGGTAAGACAGCAGCAGCAGCAGCACTGAGCAGCCACGGTCAGGAAAATCCGGGAGGGTTCACAAAGGCTTCACTTTAAAAGAAGAGTGCTAAGTTCCGCCACGAGCCAAAACCCGCTTTCGTGTTTTTTTATTATTATTATTATTTTAAGGCACACTAAAGAAAAACGATACATCAGTTTAGACAAAGTATTCTGTCAAAACTCTATTTTCTTGAATTTCTCTCTAATGGGTTGATTATTAGAAGAGAAAAAAATAGTGAGTTTCATATTTTGGATTTCGCGCCAAAGTGCTAGCGCTGGTACATCATTGTGACCTCACGATCTTCAAAGTACTTTTTCGCATTTGGAGCGTTATGGCTTAGAAAAAAAACGTTCTGGAAACGTGCTGAATTCAGTATTTCGTTTCTTTGGAATGACAGCTTTACCAGTGCAAGAAATTACACAGGGCCGAGGAGACGCTGCTGAAATACATGACCTAACGGGGGAGGGGGGGGGGGGGCAGATTGAAGGCGGCGTCGCCACCAATCTTTTCTTCTTGCATAATCTGGATTGCCCAGCCTCCTCAAGAAAGGACTCCTTTTGACATTGTAGAGGGGCGATTATTTACTAATACAGCTCAAAATATTTGTGGCCTTAGTGTCCCTTTAAATAGAAGCTTTCTTTGCCTGGCGAATAATAGTGAACTCTTACCATTGTTTTTAACGTCAAACTTTTCCATCCACGCACCTCTCCTTAATTACCATTCTTGCTGATGAAGGAAAATTAGCGCAACCAAATGACAACGCACACAGGAGGGGAAGACAAGGACAAACGCTTTGTCTAGCCCAATTATAGCCCAACAATTACAACAACTAGCCCAACAAGCTAGACCAACTAGTAATTATTCCTACTAGTCTTCCCGAACTCGACAAACATCAAATGTCGCCTTCGTCCTCCTGACAGCACTTCGTCGTTGTCTCACGTGCATTCACATGAGCTGCTGTTTGAATTTCGGTAAGGCTTGCGAACGGTGTAGTCATAAACATTACATGACATTATACTTGCGACCTTTGTGGTGCATAAACGTAAGACGCGCTAACATGAATGCGACAGAAGCGCGTCGCATTCCCTAGTGCGCCAGCTTTCACGTGAGGCGCATTCCCCTTCGTCCGAAACAAACGGGGGGAAAATGCCACAAATCCAGGACCTGATCGACGCCGGCACTAAGAAACAAAGGTAAAAGCACGCACGAGTATCGCTCAGCCCTTATAATTCTACGAAATCGTCGGAAACCACGAAATAAAAGCCCTGAAAAACTTTATTCCGAGCTTAGTTCGTTCACAGGAGAGTGGCGCCCTCTTTGCGTTTTTGTCAGAGTAAGCGGCAACCACCCGCTGAGCATCACCTCTGAGATTGCAGGCGCAGCTGCTGAAGAACGCAGTTTTGACCGTGGGCGATTTGAAGTCAGGAAGGATTGTGTGGCCGCCTGAGTTTGGATTCACTCCGCAGCAAATACTTCTCTAGGCATAAAACCAAACTTGAAATTCCCGGGTGGTTAGCCTACCAATCTAGAATAATTTATTATAGATATTTAGCTTCTCCGTAAACGTGTGCCCATTTACGGAATGCCGTGAAGACGTAGACACGAGCAGCAGCGATAACAGCGTCATCTGGTGTCGTTTAATTTCAACAGAGACGATTAATACTGCCGAAACGTTAGTCGTCCGTAAGCGTATTCCTGTTTGCGGCCACTTTCTGATGCGTGTTGGGGGATGAAACCTGTGATCGATTAATCTCCATGCGCAATCTTCGGAGCAAAGATTCTGCAACAGAACACTGCACATGCAACGGGTATCCAGCTTGTAACAATCGCTCCACCTGGTAGCGAAGACTTGATTGCATCTGATGCGAACTCGATTTCTTAACTGCATTCAAAAAAATATTTTTTGAATGCAGTTAATATTTCTTGAATGCAGTTAAGAAATAGTGTTCGCATCAGATGCAATCAAGTCTTCGCTACCAGGTGAAGCGATTGTTACAAGCTGGATACCCGTTGCATGTGCAGTGTTCTGTTGTAGAATCTTTGCTCCGAAGATTGCGCATGGAGATTAATCGATCACAGGTTTCATCCCACAACACGCATCAGAAAGTGGCTGTCATCCCTTATATTCATGGGCTGTCACATAATATCAAAAAGATTGCAGGCCGCTCAAAAGTAAATGTGTTTTCGGCACCACAAAAGCTCATTAAATTCTGCAATCAGAGGTACGTCCGTAATCAAAGAGGCTGCAATAGGCAGCACAAAGATCCTTTTGTTCACTGTACTACTAATGTAGTCTGCAATATCCCGCTAACATGTGGCAAGCAATACATAGGGCAGATGGGGAGATGTTTGAATGAACGTTTGAAAGAACACGCACTAAACGTAAAGAAAACGGCACGTGATGGTTGGCGATGCACTGCAGTTCCTGTCAATGTAGACCTCTTTTTGAAAAGTGTGCTGTTGCCAGCAGAAGTGACCATAGGCCCACCCGTGAGATAATAGAAGCTGGAAAGATATCTTCATTAGGCTCAGCCTGTATCAGCACACCTTCTGTACATCTGTCCGATAACGAGCCGTCCTTTCTTAGAAGGCACTGTGCGCATGTGCAGCGGTAATGGTGAACATAGTATAAACACGTGTGGTGGTCAATAAACCTTGTCGGTAGTTTGCGCTCGTCTGTGTCTCATGTGCTCTTTTGTGTCTGTGTATTTGCGCTTCAAACTATTTCCGCTGTCTTAGACTCGCTTTAGGACAAGCCAGAATTGGAACACGTCCCTGATAACCACAAACTACGTCGTATCGAAAAGCGATTCACCCACCTCAGCGTTCGTCCACCGCGTGTCAGACCCGACGTAGCGCGGTGTGTAGAATACACCAGGGTACGGGGTCGGGTACTGTCGCATCCTCCACTGCAGCGACGCCGAGTTGTGCGTCACCGCCGTCTTCTGGATGAGCAGTTTGCCTGCAAAACAACAAAATGAAGAGTGTGCTGTTAGGCTTAATACCGAACACGCTACATACGACGAGGTGGCTATGAAAAGCAACGGGCGGCGTGCACATCGCACACGTTGTATAGTATGCATCCGAGAATGTGCAATGTTTTACATATTGAGCATCATTCTCTATACAAAATACAAAAAAAGAAGGAATCATTGAACCCAGCGAAAAAAAAAAACGATTCTGCAGTGACGTCTTCCTTTCCCTCCATAACTACACAACTTGGTTTTGCAATTTCGACGCACTGCCATCTTTCGTTAGCAAAACGGGATAAAGAATACATCTATTTCCAAGTGAAACACCTTGTACGTAATATATTGACGACTCAATTCAGATACCACGCTGTGCAAGTGTGCCCTCAAGGCCTAGACGCCTCTATCTACAGTTGCCATGGAGACAGCTTTACATGGGTCACCCCGGAGACAAACCGGTCGGTACGATCTCCTGGGGGATAAACTGATGACTCACCCAGGTGGGTCGCGTCAAGTTATGCCGCCTTAACGAATAGAGAGGAGGAAAAGACTGCCTGCAGTGTCTTAAGCGACCACTGAAAAGCTGGCAAATGTATACAAATGCTATAGGAACTCGTCGTGTTTGCAAGAGACCAACCAAAGAATAAGGTATACAGTTTCTCATGGAGCGTGCTGATCGTGCATAATTGATGCGAGAACAGAGCACAGCGTTTTGTCTTATCGAACTTGAAAACAGAGCAAAAGACATGGACCAGTGAGCAGACGACACAAGCACTTGTGTCACCTGCTCGCTGGTCCATGTCTCTTGCTCTTTTTTTTAAGTTCGATAAGACAAAACGCTGTACATAGAACCTAAGTATCCCAATCCGATGATGCTTGTCTTGACATGTGTATTTGCGCAGTGTACATCGAATATCTCGTGACTTGTCTTGCCTTTTCATGCTAGAATACACGGCAAAATACATGAATGAGTGAGCATATGACAGAGATAATGATGTCATGGGCTCACTGGCATGTGCCTTTTGGGCTGTTTTAAAGCATGTGATGCAAACAACTAGTGCAATATAGCATCTTAATGTGTTTTTTTTTTTGCACTGTGTATTCTGCATTATCGCACACCAATACTCAGGCAAAATGAACCCTTTGGGTGAGATAAGACGTAATGTAGGACAATAGATGCTTAAGGAAGGGAGACACATGAAGGTGAACATTAGCGAACGAGAATATAGCTCGTGATTTAAATACATTTTTGTAGAAATTGTGTCACTGTGCAGAAAGAAGCAAGTTCGTTTTATATGTGAGAAGATGTTTGGGAGACGCAAACCCGTGCGTCTCTCACGAGGGCAGCACTCTCGTCTCCCGAGAAGTCAAAGTTTTTCTTGCATTCGCAGTTACTGAGACAAATGAACGCTTTCCACAAAAGTGGGGTGGTGGTATTAACTAGACGCAGAGTTGTGAAGTGATCGGCATTCATGACTGGCTCGAGCTCCACGAACTCCAATTCGGATCAATCCGTCAGACAGACAACCACCACTGGCCATGAGAATATCTGCAAAGATGTTCCCAACTTCCGTATATGGAAGACAATGTTTTTGAAACTTTCGCACCCTTAGCTATTTCCGCCAAAAAGTAAATGCGTGCAGTCCTTCCTCATCGCACGTCAGTACCAGCCACCGACAAAACGTCTCTCACATAAGCGCATTTCCGAGAAATCCCTGAAGCGCCATGAACGAACGACCCATAGGTGCGAACTTTTATTTTGATATCAAACTTCGAGCACCACAGTCTACCGCCCATTTAGCCTAACTACACGTTTACCTCACCTTGCTCACTAATCTCCACACCGACGCTGCTCTCGCATCGCTGCACGTGAAGTAAGGAGAAGAAGAAAAAAATAAGCACGCAGTCGTTAATTGGCCCGTTCGACGCAATCCGTGCGGAACGAAGAAATACGAACACACAAGCACGCTCTCTCGCACGTGCGCCCGGTGGCTCGGCCGAGACTGAAAACGAGCAGGCATGCAAGAGGAGTGAGAGCTGAGGCGACGGCGAACCCGTCAGACGAGTTCCACCGTCCACGTGCCATCGGCAGCAGCTATATACTATTCGGCAGCCATTATTCTTGAGTATGTTTCTGTTTTTTCACTTCTGCTTCGTCTTCTGCTTCGTCTTCTGCATTCGTCGTCTGCTTCTTCTGCTTCTGTTTCTGTTTCTTCTGCTTCGTTCTTCTGCTTCAGATTCTTCTGTCTGTTTATCGCGTTTGCTCTGCTTCTGTTACTTCTGCTTCGTCTGTTCCTGCTGTTTCTTTGCCGTGTTTCTCCGGCTTCTGTTGATGACGATGACGATGCGCCTTCAAGACACGGCGCTTAACCGAAGCGGGGGAATGGGCCCAAGAATTGGGAGGCTTTATAGCACTGATATTTGTAGGAACAACTGGCTAATTAATAAATGAATAAGTTAATACTTAATAAATTTCAACCAGATGAATGGATCATTGCCTTATATTGTTTATTCTGCAGCTTCCTCTTCCGAATCTGCTTCTTTCTAATCGTATTGCTGTTTTCCCTGTTTTGCGGAGTTTTCGTTAGCCAATGTAATTTCCTAATATCACCCAATTCGTGACCAATCCTCCTCAGTGGGTAAATTAATACGAACCACTCCCTACAAGGAGATCAAATGAAATAAAATAAGCAACGGATCGCTACTACACTTTTCTCCAGGTGTTTCTGTTTATCTATTTATACCTGTCTATAACCGAGATATGAGCTATCTATCCACCTATTCACAGTTAATCTACAACTCTCTAGATATGCTACCAATACCTATCTATATCTGTTTACAAGCATCTATCGTTTATCTTTTTTGTATTCGTTCTTGCTTACTTCCTTGCTTGCTTGACTTTTCGCTTAACTTCTCGCTTAACTTCTCGCTTAACTTCTCGCTTAACTTCTCGCTTAACTTCTCGCTTAACTTCTCGCTTAACTTCTCGCTTAACTTCTCGCTTCCTTACTTGTTCCCTTACTTGTTTCCTTACTTGCTTCCTTTCTTTCGGGTGGGCCTGACAAGTGTCATCGCGTCCGACTTCCACGAACGATCATCGGCTGCCCGACGAGTCTATAGGTGGGGAGACGGTAACGTCGACATCTGGTATGCGTGGCTTAGCGTTCGTCTTACTCGTGTCTCCTATTTATTTTTTTTACCATCGCGGCGAAGGAGATCAGTCGTGCGGAAAGTTCTCGCGAACACGTGACCGCTGTTACGCGGTGCCAGGCTCGCCCCCGGTTTTCGTGGAAAGGGGACGCACGACACAAAAACACTAACGCACCAGCGAACGAACACCAGCCAGAGCACGGGGAGGGCGAGAGTTGAAAGTAAAGGAAGAGATGACGTGCGATGAATTTGTCTGCCGAAATAGTTTTCATATGATTCACTCTCCATTGGCGGAAGTAGAAAAAAAAAGAACTGAAAATAATACGTTTGCAAGAACCTAGAGTCATTTGCCATACACGTTAACCTCTTGATTTAATTTTATATATGTTTTTTTTTATATTATAAACGACAACTTTCGTCGCCGGCTTTCCAGTAACTTATGATTTTATAACGAATATACATGACGAGTACAGATAATTTCTTCCCGTCTGCTGGTGTTCTTTCATGAATTTACACATCTGCAAGTATTCATTACACACATCGAATAATATTATTAATAATAATAATAATAATAATAATAATAATAATAATAATAATAATAATAATAATAATAATAATAATAATAATAATAGCCCCCACGAGCAACGCACCAGTCTTGGTACTTATACACCTGGCCAAACCCGTCGACATACACGAGCTGTAATTGTGGAGACATAAAATAAAACGAAGGCGATATGTTTTCTTCGCAAAAAAGATGTACAACTATAGGTGTACGCGTTGTACATAGAAGATACATGTAAATGTACAGTAGGCAAATTGAACTAGATATTATATATATGATTCAATATAATCAAGTCTACCATGGTTCCACAAAACATACTACACTCGCCATCCTTTAATTTATGTCGTGGCTGTGTCAAAATTCCTCGGGCATCCCTGTAGCGTCAGCGCCGAGAATTATACACCCTCCAAACAACATTTAACGAGAGAAAGATGGACGTAGCTGACAGCTAGAGAAAGCATACTGCAGAAGTGGCAAGGAACTGCACTGTTTGTGCCTGGTTGATATGGCTGTGATCGCTGCGTGATGAAACATACCGTATCTCATTTGTTTATAAGGCAAACATACTGAACCTCATTGCAAGAATACTAGCGTAACTTGCACTGGAGGCGCAATTTTAAAGAGACAGCCGAGCTGATGGGCACCTATCTAGACTGGCTTTTGGGTTAGGCTAAGCACTACCAAGTCATCCCCAGCATTTTCCGGAATTTATTGAGTATTGATCGATTATCGATTAGCTATTGATTGGCTATCGATGACTGCATAAGCTTAAGTAGTCCCAACCATGCTTAGCTAGACTTATCCAGGCTCAACTTCGCTAGTTCACAGGAATATGTGCAATTGCGCTTGGATCCTTTCTGCACTACCGCCAGGATCGGCCCACATTTCTTGTGGACGACTTACGGAATAACGGCCGGCTTAAACAGCTCCGCTGTTAAAAATGAGAAAGAAGGAATCACTCCGAGCGTATCCAATGACATGCAGCCATCACGGTGAGAATGCCGTTTTCCGCACGAACCGTTTAGGTAAGCTAGTTTGACGTCACGCGTTTGAAAGTACTTTCCTTTTTTTTTTCGTATGTGGGTCATCTTGACCCAGACGTGAGTGACCGAAACGCGCTAGTTTGAGTTGAGTTTGACTCGAATGAAGCGCAACGTAGTCCTTTATTTACCAGATGAACAATTCGCTAGGCACGAGTATAAATGCTTTCAGGATCTGTGACGTCACTGCGAGAATTTGCGAGAACTTCACAGCGGCGTCACTGTACGTGCCCGCCTCGTGTCCGCATGTCCTTTCTGCGGCCGGCAAGTGCACGGCCATATTGCTATTGCAAAAGCGTAAGTTCCTAATGCCGATTAACATAATATATGCCTTCCGCTTCCCTTTAAACGCAGGTACATACATGCGGAGCTCGTTGGCAAGTTTCTATGGCCAGACGGCGAGGTATATATATACCTCGTTTAATCGCGCTTCCTATTCCCTTAGCCATTTTTTTTTTCTTCATCTCCCTCACGGAGCCGCTAAGCGTCCAATTGCATTAAGAACGATCGCCCGGATTGCCACGGCCTTTCGAACGTCTGATGACGACGACCTCAAAGAGGGTCGGTCAACGGCGCGGAATATATTTTGCTTCATTTTCGCTACCCAGGCAGAGAGAGAGAGAGAAAGAAAAACGACCTAACGCGACGAAAAAAGAAAAAAGAATAAGAAGGCGCCCGATCGCGAAAAGAAAGAAAAAAAAATGGCTAAAATCAACCGATGCTCCTTCACCGTCTATACTATACGGCAGGAGCGAGCTTCTTCGAGCAGGCCGTTGCGCTCCATCGGCACCGCAGATTCTGCCTCCCTCCCTCCTTCTTTCCTTCTCCAACTTCTCCGCCACCTCGGCCCGCCGACTTGGTGATTATTCTCTCCATATCTTACTTTTCTCTTTAAGCATCGTACGTACAGCCGGGCCGATCGTGCCAAAGCCCGCTTGGCAAGCCGCCCGCCGGGTCAGGCGTGCTCAATGGGTTAAAGGGTGAAGGCTGGGGATGAGGAGCGAGTCTCGCGCGGTAAAAGAAATGAAAAAGAAAAAAAAAGAGAAGCAAAAAAAAAGGCATGCGCCAGTGTGCGGCGAGTGAACGAACGAGCGTGTGGGTGCACGAGCTCGTCCGCTCAGTTTTCGCACCGGCTTCGTTCGCCCTAGATTTTTTTTTTTTTTTTTTTCGCAGCGCGCGACGATGAGGACGACGGCGAAGAACTGTACCATTAACTCGTTGGTTGGGTCGGCGCGCGCGCGCGCAACCGATTTTGAAGGAAAATACGTAGCGACAACGAGGCTTCCGAGATCGCAGAAGTGCGACGGCGCAATCTCTGAGGCCACGGTAGCAATATATATACCGTGGCCTCCGAAATCGCAGCGCCAGAGTTCCTGCTAGTGAAATTTTGAAGGAAACTATATGGGCGACTACGAGGCCTCCGACACTGTGCCGTCGCACCGCTGCGATCTCAGAGGCCTCGTTGTCACCCCCATATAGTTTCCTTCAAAATTTCACTAGCAGGAACACTGGCGCTGCGATCGTCGGTCTGTGTAGCAAGCACTGCATGACGGACAGTACACGGATTCGTCTCGTATCCGTGCTTTATGGCTTCGGACGTCGTTGTGGCATAATTTACGACGTCTAAGCCAGAAGCAGGAAAATCTGAAGAATCGAGGTGTAACCATCGTCCAATGCACGGTATACACACCAGCGATCGCAGCGGCAGACTTCCCACTAGCAATATTTCTGAAGAAAACTATGTGCCAGTGCCAAATTTCCGGCCAGAAAAACAACCCAGTAAGCGCGGGCTCAATTAACGGAGCAGCCAACAAGGCAGCCAGCAGATCATTAAACAGTACCGTAAACAAGACGACGCAGGCAGTGATAGTAGAACGATGTCTTGACCCACCGATGAATGAAACGAATGGACAACAGCAAGTGTTGGACGAACGAGTGGTTGAATCGCCGGAGGCGAGAGCGGTAAGCGAATGATTAAACCACGACAGGATCGAGCGGCCGTGATTTCAACTGTAATCATCCTTGCCACTTTGCACCATCGATCTCACATCCACATATATACACAAGTGGCGAAGTGCGGGGGCCAAGATGCTTGCAGGAAGTGGGTCAGTGGTTATGTTGAAACTATTCCCGTCCCGAAGTTGCACGTGGGAACTATGATGACCACGGTGTAGTTCGGAGCTTCTGTAACCTCCACCTAAAGCGCAATACTATAGAGGGGTGCCAATAGTGATTTTTGAGACCGAATACGAATCGAATAGTGCTAGAGGCGAAGCGAATCGCATCGAATGCTTTTCGAATAGTTCTCGAATAATTAATAGCCGTCATCGCAATTAATTAACAGAAATCGATGTCCACGTCCCAGTATCGGGAATCGAGTCCGCGACCTCGTGCACGGCGGCGCAACGTCACATATCCACGAGAGCCGCCGCGGCGAAGGGTTTCCTGACCACGTCGTTCGTTCGCCCCGCCGGGCGCGACCATGACGAATATCCACCGCGGACTACATCCGCACCTCGCCAAAGGGTCAGTCACGCGTAGCACATGCCGAGCGCAGTTGCGTGCTACAGAACTGAAGGGGGAGGGAGAGAAGAGAGACTGCGTCTTCATTACGACGACCAGTGGGAGCTTCGGGAAACTTTCGCGGCTCGGGGCTGTTCAAGAGGCGATGGCGGCGAAGCTGCTATATGCGCGAGATGACGCGTGAGAGCGATATGTGTATATGAAACAGCAGTAAGATCCCCTCTAAAATTTCTGTATATATTTCGAATTACCTGTATATATCGAACTTTTTTTTTGTGACCCCTTCAGATTCGATGTATCCGGATTCGACTGTATTTTGCACGCTCTTGGCGAAACATACCGACGTTCGAGAGAGCTGCTTCTCGGCCTATATAGTTGGTGTCTCTATACCTCCTCTCTCTCTCTCTCCCTTCTGTCTCTTCACCTTCTCCCCCGGCGTAGGGTAGCCAACCGGACTCTTGACTGGTTAACATCCCTGTCTTCCTTATATACCTCTCCCCGAGTAAATAGACAAGTACACCCATGCGCAGACTAATCGCAATACTTGAGACAACCCGTGGTCGATTCAATCTCGTCTCCGATTGATATAACAGAAGCGAGAAGAATCACTTATACAGCTACAGTATTTCTTTCGTGTATATAGTACGCTTCGATTAAATCACATACAGTGATTCTTGCATGCAGGCCTTGCAGTGTGCAGACAAATGCGTCGCGACGTGTTCTTTTACATTTAGGTCGCGTTCAGGGAGTTTTCTTTGTTTTTTTTTTGAGGGGGATGTAACGGAATACTGAAAAAATTGTCTGTGGCACGCGGGAACTAATCTAGTCGTTGAGCTGGCTTACTCGAAGAGGCAGCGATTGCTTGCGCAAGAAACAAAAAATGTCAAATTGTCCTAATAACAAAATCTTACTAATGAACTTTCTAACCAAGTAGTTTAGGACGCTTGTTCCGATTAACAAATCGAAGCCAGTGAGCTCTCAATGCACACCCACTTGGAAGGAATTTTGACGCTACAGCGCCAGTTTTGAGATAAGCGCCATCAAACTTGCCGCAAAACTGAACCGTTGTCCCAATTACTTTTTCCAACACACATTTTTTTTTTTATGCATTGAAGCACAAAACTAACTGAAACGCCAATGCATTTCGTCGCACACTTTGAGGATGAATATCTCGAAACTGGTGTCGTCCTCGGGATTCTTTCCAAGTGTACACGCCTTGCGAACTCGCCAGCTATGATTCGGAAATGTCAATATGTACCGTAAAGCAATTAGCTAAATACTTAGTAACACTTTGTAAACGAACCAATTATGCATTTCGATTTCACGTGCAAGTAATTTCATAGTTTCCGAGTCATCCAGCTCAAAGAACACTATTTGCAACATGCCACTAGGCAACATTCAATATATATATATATATATATATATATATATATATATATATATAATGGTCAGTCTGAAATAAACAATGCCCAATACCCCCCCATTGGAAAAGTAGCAAGGTGGACAGTTGGGCCGAGAAGGTTGAGCATTCATTTTGCTCAGACCGCTATGGGATGCAAGCGCAGGCAATGCAAGCGCAGGAAAAACGCAAACGTTCGTCGATGAAAATTCGTTCATTACCTAACATCACGCTGCAATTTGTCGCGCAAGTAATGTTCCCCTCTTCGAGTAAAGTAGTTGGTAGGACCGAAGACAGGTTTTAATAAGTGTTTCCACTAAAATCCCGGGGTACATACGCCTTTTGCAACACGTCTGCTACATGTACGAAACTTGTATAGGATCACGTGACATCCTAAAGACATTAGGCTGTCCAACTGTGTGCACGTGTTCCAACTTTCTTTTGACAAATCCACCCACTTTTGCTGCTTCATGCCAATGGGCGCACGAAGAAAGTGTACCAGATTACTGCTCTAGAATGCAGCACTCCCCATATCGAGCTGAATTATGCCACCCGCCACACATGGGCTCTTGAAAGCACGTCACGCAATCGTCCAGCACAGGCGAAGCAAACGCCGCGAAAGCTTGACAACGTCGTGACGTGCTCGGTATCACCCTCAGCACAAGATCCACACAAGCGTCTTTCCAAACGCCGGCTCAAAAGCGCAACACCTGCCAATTTCACCAGCGAACAAAGTCGCACGCGTTCGATGCAAGAAGGCATTGTCTGCGATAAAGCTGAATCACAATGCAAGGCGAGATGCTCGCGCATTTTCCCGCTGTATATACGCTCTAATGCTCGTGAATTGATGTTCGAAACAACGTGCAACAATCTCATCAACAACCCGTCACCCTTGGAACAAAAACTCACGGCGAGAGCGAAAAGATTATCGCTCGAGTCACCTTTCGCAACACCTCGTAACAACGTGAAGCAGCATTCATCGTAGCTCTCGAACAGCACCTGTCAATGTGCCATCAAAACTGGCCTGTCTCACATTGGAGGTAAGTGAATGGCTGCCGTTCGGCCGGCGTAAGCGTGACGTTCACTCTATACAGGTGGACACTTGCGTATCTCGTTGTTGCGCGCCCACGTGGCAGTGGACACAGAAAAGCTAGCCCCTGGCGCCTGAATTCAGGGCTCGAAAGCCCCGGAAAACAATGAATTTGGTATCGTTTCGCATGAATACGGAGGAGAACCGGCGTCTTTACCTTGGCCATCTCAAAATGACGAACGCTTTTCTGGCGACGCACAGGGTCTCAAGAAAGCACACCTAAGGTATATTCAAGTTTCACAGGTGAACTAGGACGGGAAATCTGCGGATCCCTTGGTTCCAAATGCATATGCTTCACTGTTACTCAGATGCAAATGTCGTTGCAACAACTTTCCCATCCGAATCTACGAGGTCTTTCAGAAAGACTAGCTTCGGAAACTAATTCAACTCTCTAACAAGTGAGCAGTTTACCAGGGCCTACATTCATCGCCCAAGCGCCACAGCAAATAAATTAAAATGTGCCCACAAAGGGGGCGGTGTTCAACCGGGTTCTTTCGTAAGCCTAAATTGGTGTGGCACACATCACAAGATGGACCTTTTTGAGCTGTCGCCCCATCCCTAAAAAATTGCCGCCGTTGATCACCCACTGCCCACTCTCTCTGAAGTATTTTGCAGCAGCCACGACTTCCATTATCTCTGACACCAATTCTTTGACCGGGCGCATTTCTTGCCCAACCGTTCTCTGAGCACCCTAGAGAGACACACCACACATCACAGCGCCCCCTCGCGTTCGGGCGGGCGGGCGGGGAGGGGGGGGGGGGGGGGTGGAACGCCGAGACACCCGCCTTTCAATCAGGCGCCTTTCGGAACGTAATAAGGCAACCGACGTCGGTTCCACCGAACCATCATCATCGACGTCATCGCGGATGAAGCCCGGCGAAGTCACCCGAATTGCCGCATGCACGCGAGGAGACGCGCAAGCATGGTACGACGACGGAGAAGACGACGAAGACGAACAATCCAAGCCTTTTCCCATGACGCACGACGTGTCTGAAAGCTCAATAGGCGGTGATGAGGCGAAGAAGGCGACGACCGACCGGTTTCCATCGTTTTGCTTTATTTCATTTTATTTTTTCTTTCACGTGAACCGTGGCTGCTTTTGTTTCGGTTCTGTCGGTTTAGTGGGAGACGACCAAGAAGTCGACGGGAACGCGAGAGTGCTTGTGGCGAAACCAAGAGGGATGCAAAAAAAAAAAGATGAAAGAAATCGCTCGAGAGCGTCTGCAATCTTTTGCCGGCCAAATCAGACGCCGAGCCAAACACAGAACCGATCAACCGCTGAGGAGACACGGCTGAGACTGTGCAAGAAGAGAAGGTCGCGCTAGATGGCGGAAAGAAGAGAAAAATAGAATGAGGTGGAGCCCCAAGGACAACAAAACAAAATAGCGTTGCTTCCCCCCCAGTAGTGAAGCCTCGAGAAAGAGAAAGCACAGAACCGTTCAACAGAGAGCGCGCAGCATAGTAAACAAGACCAAAAGGAGAAACACAGAACAAACTCGGGAAGCGTGCGAGAAACCCGAAAGCAAACGAGCAAGCCCAGTAGTGCAGAGTCAGGGCACCATGAGTCGAGAGAGAGAGAGAGAGAGAACGTCATCGACGGGCCCAACAGCGGCGCCCTCCAGCGAGCCAGGCCAGTCTCATGCGCCCGAAAAGCCTCGACCGTGAGCCCTCCCCCCTCGCTACTATACTACTAACTTCTTCTTCACCTGCTGCACTTCCTTTCTCCATGGTTCATCGTTTTTTTTCCCTTCGTCTTCTTTCTCTTACACCACGAGGCTCGCGTACTTGCGTGTTCCTTCAGCTCTCTTCTCCTCCTTCGCGTGCTGGCCGACGCGAGATGATCGCGCTACTTTAATTTGGCGGTGCACGTCCTTGAGGACTCGTAGCTACCGGATTTTTGGCTGCGACCCCCTCCCCCCCCCCGCAAACCCCACCCCGCCGGCCGTTACCCCCCTCCCCCCCGTAGTACGCTTCAGCCCCTCCATGTGATCCCCTCCCCTTCCTCTTTAGTATACCCATCCATAGTTCTTTAGAGGGCAGGGCCGCAGCAGAAGCGCGGAGAGGAAGCTTTCCTGTCTCTTTGCTTTCGAATCTCGTTCGCTCGCCCTTTCCCCCCCCCCCCCCCAAACCGCCGCCACCTCCTCGCTCGAGCATCATGCCGCATCTCGTAGACGTTCTCTCTCGAAGCCGCGTCGATGAGGAGAGTGGTCCGCTTCCTTCCTCCTCGTCCATCCAATCTACGGGGTCAGCAACATTGGCAGGCAGGCCCGGCAGACTGGCCGGGGAACCGGCAGGAAAGAACAGGTGCTTTAAACAAAAGGGCCGAAGCGGACGGCGATGGGCTACATAGCTCGGAAACAAGAAGAAAGAAGGCCAGAACAGAACGGGCCAATCTTCGCGGATGAACTAACCGAAACAACAGCCGTCGTTCTCGGCCAATGCGTTTGGCGAGAGGGTGCCAAAGCGGAGGCTGTGGGAAAGCCGCTTCGGACATCAAAAAAATCGTGCGACTCGAAACTGCCGTTGAGAAGAGCCAGAGGTCGCCATCGCCGGCGCAGCAGCAGCAGCGTACGACTGCAACGTCGCCTTCTATTAGGCCGCCGGCAATGGCGGCCGCTGAGAACGACAGTAGGTGACAAAAAGAAAAGAAAACGCAACGTCATTGCTGCTGGAAGTGAGCTGAAGAGTCAGGCCGTGTCGGCGGCTGCTCAGAAAGCCTTCGAACTCAACCCCTGGTCGCAGATTGCCATCCTCCTCCGCCTTTCTCCTCCTGCCATCACTAAGAAGGAACGGGTCTGGAGCGAGTGTTCTACGCGGTTATATAAAGAAAGCGCGCTCAAAGGAGAGTGAGAGCACCGAGAGAGGGAAGGAGAGGAAGGGTAGCTTTCTGTACACAGGACCGGAAAGACGAGGCGGAGGAGCAAAGCGAAGGTTAGGGCTACCAGGACGGGCTGCAGAAGCACCACGGCCGTCGCGGTAGAAGCCAGAGGAAAAGAGACGCGGGGAATGCATGCCACACCTCTCGCGATGCGACCTGTTGTAAGGAGCCCTGCGAAAAGGCGTCCTTCTTCGGATGGGAGCGGGGTTGGAGGGGGGGGGGGGGAGGGAGAGGGCGAAGTCACTTGCCAGGCTGTTGCAAGAGCTGTTGGCGTTGTTCTTAAAGCCTCGCACGCATCTCTTCGTGGGCTTGCCCCGACGGACTCCCTGCGTTCCGGAGGCGGCGGGTTCTGTCTTTGTTTTTGTTTTTTTCCTCTGCTCTTCTTGCATTGGGAGTGCCGTCAGTGGACGCAGAAACAAGCGGGGAGTGAGGGGGGGGGGGGGGGGGGGACGCACCAGTTCGATCGCTTTAAACGAGGCATGCGTAGGTAGCCGCCGCGGCTACCTGAAGGCGCCCCGCGACAACTCGGGAGCGGCTTGGCTAGATAGAGGCTTGGCTTGGATGGAGGCCCTCCTGCCGGAGCGGCGGCGGCAGCCAGCCGGCCAGCCTGGAGGCGTCTTTCGTTTTTGCTGTTTGAGTAGCAGCGCCGGACTTGTGCGACCTCTCCCTGCTCGATTTTGTTCTCTTTCTATCGGAGTCAACGAGATCCGGCTGTCGTCCGAGGACCTTGGCATGTCCTGACACTGAATGAAGTGTTTGCCTTATTATTTCTTTTATGGGACAGCACGGACACTCGCCGGCTCGTACAGTGACGTGGCGT
Organism: Dermacentor silvarum; assembly: GCF_013339745.2. NCBI lineage: Eukaryota > Metazoa > Arthropoda > Arachnida > Ixodida > Ixodidae > Dermacentor > Dermacentor silvarum. Next base: position 43,621,057 of record NC_051160.1, read on the forward strand.
TTTCCGATATACTTTGGGGACTGTTTCATTCTCCGTGAAAGTAATCGACAGGATCGCGAGTCCTACTCATTTCTTAACGAACTCAAGACCGTGTTGAGGTATTTCATTTGAATTCTAAGAGGAATAAACTGCAGCTGCTGAGAAAGTTGGGGGTGAAACGATGCCAATGTTAACTTGCACTTCGTTTCTTCACGGATCACCACTTCTTGATTTAGTGAGGTGCTTCGCGAAAGCGGTCGTCTACCCCTCGGTCTTCCTCGAAAGAGAGCGTGTAACGTACGCGCGTCAAAATATGATCTCCTCTCGTTTGTATACTTTTCGTGCGGGTGATTTGTAAACAAACTCACCCGTGAACCTTGACCGCGCACTAAAATCAACTGTTTAAGCTTGCACGAGGTACACCCATACACAGCCAACCTCATAATCAGGCTGTCATCGATGCGCACAATGTAACTGTGTCGTAACTACAGCGATATAAACCGACGTATAAGCCAGTTATAGTGTGCGGCTATTGACTTATAGTGCACCTCCAGTGCACGACAAAAACTGCCACATACCCTGCAGAAGGCGTCTGTGTACAGCCTATCGGATAAAATCCGAGGGCAGTTGACCATTGTAGGCAATAAGCGGCTGGTTTTTGCCCCCATGTATTTTTTTTTTTCGTTTTTTAGGATAACCTGCGCACAGCTAAAGGAAACACAGCTAATGCGTGGCTATCTTTGCTGAAACTCTAGCTGCAAGTACTGGCTAAAGCTAAATCATTGCACCACTTAGGTGTGTATAAAGGTACCGGCGCCATCAACCACAGTTCGCCTGTTTCAACGTCGCGCTGTTGTAGTACACGTGTTAGAAGAAAGAATTTGCGCGTGTTTCGAAAAGCATCGCTTACTGCGTATTCAAATAGCGATATCTGCAAACCTGTTAATGAGAAAAATGCACTCGCTGCTGTCAGCTGCATATATAGTTCCCTTGTCCAAGATTCCTTCGTATATAACTTCTTTATTGCGCCGCAGGAACGGGAGAATCTTACCCGCCCAAATCTCAAATCTGTCTATCCGTATCACACAGTCGCTCCATTGCGTGCCACGCCCTTGGCTCAGTCCGTACGCCAAATTCCGCAGACAGCCCATTCATCCTCTAGCGCTCACGTGCAAACCACCGTTTGTGTAGCGTGCCGAAACAAAATGCGGCTATTTTCAACCTACGAGCACACTCGTAAACCGCGTGCAAGAGAGACAGGCTAGCGATTCGGCTGCTTCGCATACTTGTACACACACCCAACGTATGTAACACACGCCACAAACGCACTTCACGCATACCTCACATACACGGTCCACGAACAGCACCGAGACGCGTGGCAAAGCAACAACGTCACGAACGCCGCGGCGCAACGCATCAGTTTCGAACGCGTGTGCCCGAGGACTCGCAAAACGGAATGCACGACTCGCGGGGCAGCCCGAACTGGGTTAGCGGGTCGGCATACACACCGGTCATAATAAGGGGACGCCGCATCTACTCCCGCAAGCGGCGAGGAAAAATATGTCCATCGAACGTTTACACTGCATGCATCGCCACTTATCGCTCGCAGCGCCACCACGCGAGCAACGTATGCACTGCAGACGAAACAACGCGGACAAGAAAGAAAGAAAGAAAGAAAGAAAGAAAGAAAGAAGAAAGAAAGAAAGAAAGAAAGAAAGAAAGAAAGAAAGGCAACAGAAAGAAACAACAGGGGGCTGGGAAGGGAACGACATTACGCCGATAAGATCGCGAAACCGAACGGCCGTCGTGAACGTGCAAACGACCCAGCGCTCCCGGCTGTCCGAACTTGACGTCGAGCACGCAGCGAGCATCGACAGTACATGCGGGACGCGTCGTCTGCTACGACTCAGAAAACGCGATGTTGGCCGCAGATGCGTGCAGACGATATCTTATTTTGGGGACAGAGTCGCGCTACAGGTGGCGTACGTTCTTCTGTGCCATAGATGCAGACCGCACAAATTCATAAGCGCCACCTGACGGAGCAGCGTGAACTCACGTCATGTACTCGCATATACCTGTCAGCAATATTTACATCTCGAAACGTCAGGTGTATCGGTCTAAAAACGGTGTACCATTGGTAAGCGCTGTAATCTTCGTGATTTTTTATTAGCGGGCCCGACAGAATGGAATATGTAGCTGTACCCAAGCCACTAATACGTATTCAAGAATCGCGTGGTATATAGGCATATGAACCGCTTATGTATCGCTAGTCTAACGCGTGTCCTTAGTATTTGCGAGTCGAGAAACCGGGTCGCATGGGTGAATCTTTCTCGTGTGTGACCTTACGATTGTATGCCAAACGCTGCGTCGATAGTGTGTCAAGGTGTCAGCCATGAATCACTGCAACAAATCACGTGGTATAAACTTCGCGGATCCGTACAGACATGGTAGCGAGAGGGACTCTCAAGCCTGAAATTCGTAATCGAGGGTGTAGTTAACATGGTCATAGTCGTCGCACCTTGTATGCACGAAACATGTACAATGAAGATGTGTTCCCAGGCTGGCATGTGTATGTATACGAACGAGCTGGGAGACCCAATCAGACGCGACGTTCAACCTTGCAAGCTTAAAGTCACAGTTTCTGCTTAACAGTTTCAAATTCAAATCATCACCCGCACAGCATCACTTTCAAAACTTTAAATTGAAATCATACACTTCCAAGATTCAAGTTGAGGAATTAATTCAGGGATGGAAATGGCGGGAGATCACTAGTATGCGTGTCCGGTGTCCTAAACAGAGGGAAAGCGGCTACTGAAATAAAAAAAAGGAAAGAGCGGAAGGTAAACAATAACTGGCCTTTAATTCCGAATGGCATGTGGTGTCACACCTAATATAGTTAGGGACGTTCAGAAGCCGTGTTAGTTAAGACATCAGGAGTATTCCAACAGGTTTAACCATACGATAGTGTCAGTTTACGTGCCTCCTTCACAAGCGCACCTACTTTCTAAACTTACTTCAGTTGTTCACCAGTCTTAGAGGTTACGTCTTTGTTTATTATTCAAACCTAACGCATACTACAGCAGAAATCACCGGATAAAGATATCCTTTGCCCCCTTTCCGCCAAACTTGGACGTACCCAAATTAAAGTTTGCCAGCATGACCGAAATGACCTTTAAATTACGTTTCATGAAACCCTCGTCTTGACACACGCCTTAATATTTCAGGCTAATTAGGACACACGCGCAGTCGTATTTAGACGCAGTACAATAGCCCACCAGCTTAAAAACCACGAAAATGAATCAAGAAAAACAGAAATAGTCAATGCGCACGCTTCAACGTTCAATCACACTCGGCTACACCAACGGGAATCATGCTGATGCTGGATCGTGTGCATATATAGATACCTATATACACACATAAACACGCAGAGAGCGGCGCTCAGCGAACCATCCCGTGTGTGTGGCACGAGTTATTCGGGCCAATCGTGACCGGGTCTGAAATGAACTCGGAGACGTTATCTGGCACACACACAAACACACTCGGAAGACGCCTGGTGGCTGCGGCTAAATCGACACCGTCGCGCACTGATTGCTTCTAATAGGCGCCGGAGACGTCCTCTGTTTGAAGTATGCTTTATAAAACGGCGAGATGTATAAATGTTGATAGAAACACGCAAGGCAACGCACTTTGTTCCAGATTACTACTGGGCCAGCTGCGCGGGCTCACTGTTTTCAGCATGCCATCGGAGATAATGCGAAAAAGAAAATTCATTCCCCAAAATGATCAACCCAGTTCGCGCTTAGGCGAGCAAGCAATTGTTTAATAATTGTTTCATGCTAGTGAACCTTCATTTCACCAGGGCATATGGGGCACATCCTTGTCGAAATTAACGCACAAGAAGAACATTACTTACATAATGCAAGAGACAATACTCCTGGATGACAACATTCGAAAGTTCCATGAAAAATTTAAACCTAAATTATGATGAATAATTATGAACACGTGCTGTACACAGTATTTGATACAATTATATGTAGGGAAAGTTTGTTGTGTCCTTCATTGAGTGCGAGTTACGGGAATTGAGGTCTTAAGATTGACACTTTCTTCTGAAGGGAGCTATGACACGAAGCTCAACATCAACTCAAGAAGTGTTGCGTGAGAGCCAAAACTCCTTATTAGGACTTAGTTCCAAGAAAGCGTTCCTTGAGCAGCAGTGAACATAGATTACATCAAGCCAATGTTCGAGACAAGCCGAACCACACCCCGGCGCTGTGATGAAGTCACACACCCTTGATAAAGATTGCTATAGAGACGATGCTTTGCTCTGCATAATAATTTCGCAAGCAGCTATCCTATACAGAAGTACAAACGGACAAATATCCTAGGGCCTTTGTAGGGAAATTGGGACGCAATCTGAGCCAGCACGGCTTTACTTACTCCTGGTAAGACAGACACTATTTAACTATTGAATACTTGGTCTTGGTTTGCCACACGCTTTCTTCCTGTTTATTACTTCTTTAATTATTATTTACGTTCTCTTCATGCCGTCATAATTGCCACATCAGAAGTGGTAGGAAGCCCTGCACGTAGCAAGGCTGACATTTTCAGCTTCCATTAAGCTCTCTCTCCCTCTCTCACCGCAGTTGCAATGCACCCCCCTTTCCAGTGACTTTCTTCAAACCGTCATCGTCACCCCTTCGTGAACCTCTCCATCTTTCCCCTTCTATTTCCCCTATAGAGTAGAGCAGCAGACTAGAAAAGTTTACCTCAGGCCGAAGTCTCTGTCGCCTCTCAAACAAATTCCTCTTTCTCTCTCTCTCTCTCTCTCTTTATGGCGCTCTCCACGTTTCATCAGCCCCCACATGAATTCACGAGAACCGCGAAATCGCATCTTGAGACAAGGCAGCCCTGAAGTGCTTGCTACACAGGGAACGTTCGAAAACGGAGAACCGAGCGAGCGAGCGAGCGACCTCGCCCTGCAGGAAACCATATAACTATTCCGCGACTGGGCTTTAAAACTCTTCGCGGCTCTCGAAACAAGAGCGCGTGGCCGCCGAAGAAGCAACGGATGACCAGGCGGGAAGTTCGGTACACGAGGCAAGTCGGCGGCTGAAGCCACAAAGCTGCCGCCGACCCAGAAGTGTTTGTTGCCCGTCCGCTGAAGAAACCGGTACAGCGCGTTGCCCTTGCGGGAGGAAGACAAGCGGTTCGTCCAGCGATAGCAATCACCCCGGGCGAAAGCGCAGAATCCAGGCCAACAATGTACCCGGCGCGCGTTTAGCACCACGCCGCGCACGCGTTTTGTGTTTGGCGTTTTGTGTTTGTGTTTTCCTTTTTGTACTAAGGCACTGAAAAGGCTCCACCACCAACCCCCTTACACACATTCCCCTCTGCATCTCCACACTGCTCTCGCCAGAAGATGTACTACTGACCAGACGACACGTTTCCGTATACTGCTGCGCGTATGGTCGAGTTGCAAGTGCGTTCGCTTTAGAAATGCAAACGACTTGGAAGACATGTTGCTGCTGATTGAAGGCGCGTTCGAGGTGGTCGGTGGCCGCCAAGTAGGTCGTATGGACTAAAAGCTGATTCGAAGTAAAAGCTCTAATAGGTGGAACCATCAGTATTTACAGTTCTTGTTATCTTTCCTGTTGATGTGACTTCTGCTGCTGTTGACGCTGTTTCTGTTCGTGCAAAGGTCGGTGTGATAAATTCCTGCCCGAGTTCTACGAACATAAATTGCTGTCAGGAATCAAACCTGCGCTTCTCAGATCTCGCTGCACTTCCTAGACCCGGCCGCCATTCAGAATGCCTCATTTACGAGGTGACCTTAAAATTGTACTAACATTAATTTTTTTCCAGTTGTCATATCTTGCTTACCTCTAAATGAAGGTGCAAACGCTCCAAATCGTATAGAAACTGGCAAGCATTACATGGCCCTAAATAATTCCCTATATCATTTGTTTTTCTGAACCAGTTTGGTTCAGAAGACGGTGGATGCGTCATCATGACGTGCTTGCTGGTGCTTGCGATCACAGATACTCGTTTCATATGTGCTGAAGAATCTAACATTGTCATAACCTCTTCATTGCCAATCAATCGTCTTATACGCATCACTTACTTTCACAACTATTCTCACAAAGTATTCATGCACAGGTCGGCCTTTAACATCACTGTCTATATGCCAACAGACTACGCCAGACTGCATGCAGCTCGAGTGCAAAAAATAACGTCCGCATATTGAAAATCACGTTCAGGTGGCAAAAAAATAATGCCATCTGGATTGAGGGGTTGGTCTATCTTTAAAGTTCTTTAATATATCGTGAAATTAAATGTGAATAGGAGAATCGATCAAAACATGTTCAATAGTTCCAGCTTAGTTACAGTCCCCATGGCCATATAAATACCTCTGCTCTTACCGAGCGTGGGTCCTGTCAAGTCTCTTCACCCCTGCCGTTAAACCGCTCATACTTTTACGATATGTTACACCAACTGGCCCAGCAGACAACCATTATGACCCCTAAACGCGTTCAAACAGGCAACCCCTTTGAGCACGTCTCGCCCATCCCCATTTGTCGAAACGATAACATATACAATGGTACAAGGAATACACTCTCAATATGATTCTTCATGAAAGGCTTTATTTTTGCGCTGAAAAGGTACTCAAGTGAAAATCATGCCATGAAGAACCGACAAGGCGGCACACCTTCGCGCAATCGCGAACGGGAAGCGATACTATTGCACCGGTTCTGTATCGGCTGCTGTTGCCCCGTCGCTATGTGTTGCGACTATAGTGAGGGGCCCCTTCACTATAGTAACTTGCAATCGAAATATGTTACGAGTGTTTTTAACTACCTGCATAGCTGATGTTCTACTTGCGGGAAAGGTGTGTTAGCCGTTCAAGAGCTTCGAAAATTTGTGTCACCACTTTCAGATCCCCCAATAGAACTGCTCAATGGCTGGTGGACATAAGCTGAAACAGCTAGGGGCGCTGGGAAATGTCATTCTATACTTAGAGCCAGGCAGGTTCCATTCTTTCTTTACCCCTTTCACGGCCGGCGTACTCGTGCACGTGGCACGTGATCACGTGTGAGACACGCTGGAATAGCCCCGTAACAGTGGCTCCGTGGTACCTGTCCCACGGACTCCCGGAACAAAAGGAGCTATTGTTGGCCTTAACGACCGCAAGCGTACAGAAATACCTTCTGAAGTCTCTAAACGACGGCTCCCTGGCACTGCCAAAATAATCCAACACAGCGTTCGCGCAAAGAAGCAGCAAAAGTAAAAACAAACCGAGTCAAGGAATCGTTTTTTCATTGCAAACTGCCAGCACTCCCAGAATGGTTAGTCCTAACAAAACAGTCCCGAAGCTATAAAGAAGTTGTCCAGTTCCATCAAACTACATTAGCCTTTTTTTTTCAATGTTGCTGCTTTTCGTATGTTTTGTGGGTGATGAAACGGGCCACGAATTCACATGCAAAACAGGTCAGAAAATCGAAGCGACGTGCAACTGTGTCGAGTACGAAACGACATGCCATCCGAGAACAAATTGCAATGTGTACACCAGCAGCCGGACGCAGACAGTGCAAAAAAAATGGCTATGGGCAAACACGCACGTTAACCAACTAAAGTCAAAGTTTAGTTTCATACATGGTGGGTTTGGGCACTTCGATCAGCAGCCACGGGAGATTAACTCATTCACTGCTTTTGACCGATCTCTTTACATTACACTTACGTGTGATCAGTCCCATAATTCCAACATTTATCTAAGTGTTCTTACATAATGTATATGGATTCCGTGTCCATTCACATCGTTTCCAGAATAAGTGCGTAAACGTACATTCACTTACTGAACATCATGCAGAATGTTATTGTACAGTCTTATATATATTGATTGCCCATACATACGTATTGCATCGCTTAAAATGATAAGCACCAGCGTATGAAACAAGTACAAAAATAAAGCGACCGATAAGAAGCCCAAATTATTGCGCATCAAACAAAAAAGTTTGCGGAAGTCTGCAGAAAAGTACAGGTGATGCATAATAAAGTCACAAAATTAGCAGAAGGCTTTTAAGCAAGTCATATAGGTGATAGTATAGCGGAAACCAAAACCACACATACGTATACGTACATGGAGAGCCAAAACATTACGGGATGCGGAATTTCAGAGAAAAAAAATGCTGAATATTTCATGAGGCATGGGCAAGCAGCCTCGATTTTCAACAGCCGTACGTGTATACTACAATATGAATGACTGACGTGGGGCTGTACTGTTTCAGTGGCTTCAAGCTTAAACTGATCCGAGATTCGACTTTATCGCGCAGTCCGCATTCCTTAACTTTTGACCCTGATACTTAAGTACGTACGTAAACCGCATTTGTCTGGAGTTCTCGATCGGCCGATGGGGTCACGGACACCGCGATAGGACCAACGCATGGTCATGCCCCGATCTCGGACCATGCCCCAATCTCGGACCATGCCCCGATCTCGGACCATGCCCCAATCTCGGACCATGCCCCAATCTCGGACCATGCCCCAATCTCGGGTCATGCCCCAATCTCGGGTCATGCCCCAATCTCGGGCCATGCCCCAATCTCAGGCCCCCAATCTCGGGCCATGCGCCAATCTCGGGCCATGCGCCAATCTCGGGCCATGCGCCAATCTCGGGCCATGCGCCAATCTCGGGCCATGCGCCAATCTCGGGCCATGCGCCAACGAACAAGCAGATCTGGAACCCAGAAGGTACCGCTAGCCACAGCTGTTGCAGACGCTTGGGCAGTCCCCAGCCGGCCACTCGACCCCACTCTAGACAAGTGTGATTCGCACTGTACGTACGCACGTTAAATACGTAGGCAGTAATGGTGGGGTCAAATATGATGAAAGGGAGGCCGCAACCGCATTACGGTCAGATAGAAAGTAGGAAGTGCTGTAGAGAGAAAGACAGGTCATAGGAGAGAAGGCCGAGATGTGTAAAGGAGAAAGTACAATATGCGAAAATAATAAAGAAGGGGGAAAGCACAGACAAAGACGCGAAGGCTGCGAAACAGACGTACGGGAAAGACACATCGGCAAAGGAACAAAGTAAACACTGTGTCAGCCTGTAGCGAACAATGGGTGGCTTGTAATTGGAGAGAAATTAGCATGTAGACGACGAGCCGCAATTTCGCCAGAGACAATCAAGCAGACATTTACAACTGTGCAGACACTCATTCATAGGGACCGCGCACTAAGGCGATGTGTTGTTGACTTACTCCTCTCGCAGGCTTCTGACTACTTTATTTAAGAAGCAGTTAGGAAAAAAAAAGATGCAAGTGTGTTAAAATTCGCTACAAATTTGCTCATTTCTTTTCTTTAGTTTATACAGCTTCGCTACTTTTCGTGACAGCAACGAACTCTACTAGCTCCGAGAAAATTTCTTAAAGCTTCAACCACTCCTAGTATAGTACATATATAGTAAAGTGCGTTTTCTTCTTTTTTTGTTTCTGTGGTTATTGATATTTTGCTTGAGTGGTTGTTTTACGTTTGGTTGCGCAGCAAATGTCGATGAGTGTGGTCTCGGCAGTTGTTTACCTGGTGTTTGTGGCTCCTTAATTCTGTGGTCTCTTCTGTCACAGTTTCCGTTTATTGCTGTTTACGTAGTTGTTGCTGGTGTCATCCATGTGATTGCTTCTGCTGTTCGGGTGGTTGTTTCTGGCGTTATTTGCATGGTTGTTTCTGTGGTATTAGCTTTTTTTAAGTTATATTATTGTGGCTGCACTTGTAGCTTTTTGCTACTGTTTTTTTTTATCAATACTGAAAGCCTTGAAAGACTTAAGGAGGAGTGACATACCAACAGTACAGGCGTAGCGTTTTCTCATACAGGGAATGCATCAAGCTCAGAGCAAAAAGGCGATGGTTGCAATCGACACGCCACGTAAATAAAAAGTAAATACAAGGAAACAAAAACAAGACATACAATGGGTACGCGATGTAAAGTGCAAGAAGCAATTAATACGGGGAAAAAATGCGCATTGGCTGTGTCATGTAATGTACAAACAGTATCGAATGCAATGAATATAGTAACATGTGCATCCAATGGACTGTTATGAGCCTGCTTCTATGGTGGTTGTCAAGCCGGCGGCTGTTTTTCTCTATACAACAATTACTTCTTTTTTTTTTCTTTCAGGAACTTAAGAAAACAGGCATATATTTCTTCCCAATGAGCGAGATAAGCTTGCCAGGTACGCTAAACTTCAGAAGCCGCCACCTCAAAACTCACTGCAAACATACAAAGCAACTCGACACGCATAACAAAGAAAGAACGAAAGATAGCGAGCGCTCAATTATAAGCTCTATAGAACACTCCGCAATCACCCAAGCAGAAAGACACGCATTCATCGTCGTGATGGGTGCGCGACCAAGAAGTGTATTACTGTCACACGCGCGGTTTTACACGCACGCACGCTTTTACCTGAGGCTTATTTTTTTTTCTTCTTCCTCGCACTGGAAGCGCAACGAAGCGAATCATCCGCGCGAGCGTTGTTTGCATTGTCCGCTCGGCTAAGCGCGAAACGCGGAGAAAGTCGCCAAGGAGTTACCGCCTGCACTTTGCCGTGCGAAACAAACTAGATGAACAAAGAATTCAGGATGCAATGCGAATCCAGCGCTGCATTCAAAACCGCGTATGAAGGAGACGTTGGGGAAGGAACAGTAAGCTAAACTGTCTTAGTAAACAGCGCTCCCTTCTGCAATAGCAAAGCCGCCACTCTGAGGAAGCTGGGTTAAGCCGACGCAGGGAGTGTAAGACTTGGTGGGTTCTTCGATGTTCTCGCGCCACTCGGTGCGACGTCGTGGCTGTTTAATTTATTATTTACTAATAACAAACCCAGAGATCGCGTAAGCGCATAAGCTTCAAAACGGACCGTTTTTCGTAGCTATGTGTTTCTTTTATTCAATTAAACTGTCAGCCCACATTGACGAAAACTGATTCACTGCGACGAGTTCAGCGTTTTATTCACAAATGTCTAGGACGTGCACATTCTTTCTTATAAGGACCATTATTGCGCGTCCGGGCGTTTTATTGCAACATCAAACCATCTAATAGAGAGCAAATATAGAAATGCAAGCACTATTGCGCGCCCCTATTGTGCAAGAGGAGCAGAGCGGAACCAAGGTAACGTAGCACTCACACACACAGACATCCCGGAAGAACCTGAATCAAGGCGTCCCTCGTGAAGATTCGGTCCATCTGGCTTGATGGGATTTTTCCTCCCTCCGAAACGCGCCCGGAAGAAAACAACTCGGGAACCGGCCTGTTTACAGAGCATCGCGTACTTTTTTATTTACTTCTTTTTCCTTCATTCACGTAGCGTCCCTTCTCGAGATTAGATTTTTTTTTTAATTTTGACTTTTTTGCTCAAAAGTACACAAGTGAGGCCGGAATCCGAAGACGTTGCAAAAGAACGCATAGACCGAAAGGAATGCGCGCGAGATAAAGCACAAAGAGGAATGGACAGGACGATGCTGCCTCTTCGAACGGGTCAGCAGAGATCTGTGACTCGAGGTCAGACGTTATGTGTATACGAACGGGAGATAAGGGCGGGACACGCAATTCAGCAGGCCGGAAAAGGATCGGGCACGATGCTTTTCCGGCCTGCTTGTTTGGAGTGAATACAAATCTTTATGGGGTGGAGGTGGTGGCGCTGGTTCCGAGTCACCGGTTGCATTCTTGCGTGCACATCGCTACTAGAAACATGTGGTGTCGGAGCCTTGAGTGAGGAGGGGGGGGGGGGGGGGTTACTCTGTAAGAGTTCGCCTAGTGGGCTGTCCATCCCGGCCGCCGCTGCACGAGTGAGGAGGAGACAGGTGCCCCCAGCTAGTCTCCTTATCGCTCGTGCAGCTGCAGCCAATCAGGGACAGCCGAAATGGACAATCCACTAGGTGGACTCTTACAGAACAACCCCACTCCCCCTCCCCCGCCCTGGACCAGGGGGCCCGACCATTAGCGATGCCCCTTTAGGGCCCACCCACAGAAATAGAGTATTCTTTCAATAAAGTTTACCTAATACTACTACTACTGCTACTACTCCATCCAACAACAGCGACGGTGGAGAGCGATTCTTGAATGATTGAAGAATGATGATATCATGTGAAATCATTTGGAAAACGTCCCAATAAAAGACTGCAGGGCCATATAAACGGAAAAAAAAGGGGCGGTTGTTGAGTGCATGGGTCACAATTTACAGGCCATTAATGCACCATTGGGTTTGCGCACAATCTGACGTTGTCCTGCGGTAATGCCTACATCGGACCGACTGGTTGCTGTGTAAATAGGAGATTGAAGGAGCGCGAGTCAGTCCCCGCGCAATAACCCTCAATCACACATCGCGTCGCGGTATACAAAAAAAAATGTGACATCGCGTGCCCGTGTTCTACCAGGCTCACGTTTTAGCCAGTCATCATGACCAGGCAGAACGGGAGATCATCAAGGCTCGGCGCCTTCACACAGAAAAATACGGGTGCGTCAGTCATCCGTCAAATGTAATGCATGAAAAATATTTTTTTTCTTTGTTTCTGAATGGAAACCGGACTGATCATATGACCACGTGTCACTATCTATTCTGCCTGTTTTTGAGTAAAGCTTGAATTGAGCGCCATAGCTTGTGCTCCCCATGTTTACATTTTCTCTCCTCGTTTTACTTGGTGTCATTACACACACAAAAAGAAGAATTATTAGGCATACTTAGGGCATTGGACATACTTATAACATGCGCAATGACTAAATCTTTATGCAATAACGGACGTTCGAAGAACTTCCGTACTTTTAGCGGTGAACTATACAGTTCTCGCGAACGTGTGCTGGCAGTTAATTGAATTTTTTTTAAACACACAGCAACGAAAACGGCCCGTTCTGCAGTTCATGCAATTTGACACAGGTCCCGGAAAGACCACCTATACTAGAACAGACAAGTCCAAAGAAGTGAACTGCATAAAGTAATAAAAAAGATCACCCTTCGCAGTCACTGCTATTGAAAATGTTTCTAAAAGCACCACCAATTGAATTTAATCCAGCCACAGCATCAAACATACATCTATACTCGACGTGTGTTTGCTAAAGAAACTCCCACAAAGTGACAATAAATATATAGAATATCGCATTCGTAAAATGTTTACGACTAGCGTAAAGGTCTCCTCAAAAAGCGAACATTCAAGAAATAACTTTCACTTCCCCACAAACAAGTACAGAGACGCAGCTCGACTGTCAGATTGAATAAGAAGATTGAGGATCTGCGTGGAACACGCGAAGAGGGCGATGACCTCAAGCCCCCAAGAAAACGCTATAGTTACAAGCTTCCTTCCGAAGTACAGAAGCTGTTGTCAGGGCAACGGAGATACGCTCGCAGTCCGAAAAAGAAGGAGTAAAAATAAAACATCCAACATCATTTCGGCCAGAAGCCGCAGTAAGAATCAGCACCACGGGTAACTTCCGTGGTCTATCTGTTAGTTTCCCTTTTCCAACCAACCCCCCGAGGTTACCCGCAAGAAACGCCGTCCGTGACAGACTGATTACCCTGCGGGTAACGCCCACCTCGGTAACGAAGGTGGCGACACCTAGATGAGCGATGGGCCGCCATCCGTCTCTCGCCTAAACACTTGGGCTGCGGTAATCGCGGCCGAGAGATTGCGAAAAATAATAATGATATAAAAAAGAAAAGAGAAAAAAAAACAAAGCTTCCGGGATGCGCCAAAACACAGACCTCTTCAAGGTGGCGCCACTCAGACCCGCGCCCCCTTATATAAACTCTGGGCAGGGCCGCCTGCCACTGGCGCCATAACGACCACTTCCACCTGATATCGTGGGCGCTTACGAGCTATATTCATGCGTACTCGTTCCGTGCATGTAGGCTTGGCGTCATTCGAATGAGGGCCTGCAAGAAATGTCTGACGAATGCTATTCGCAATTTTGTAATGAAATGTTTAGATGCTGTATACCATCACTGCTTTTATTCTGTCCATTCGTTCGTCTGTTTCCTGGTCTGTTTAATCGTCTGCATGCCTAATCATCATAATCATCCATTTCGTTGTCTGTTTTCTCGTCTCCTTAACCGTCTGTTTGCATTTTTTTTTCATTTATTGCGTTTCGTCTGGTTTTCTTCTGCTAACACTGGCTCGATTCCCCGACCACAGCTACCTTATTTCATGAGAAGGAAAGAAGAAAAAAAGCCGATGCAGGCTACTCAAGCCTGCACACAATGAAGATTCACAGTGTAGATATGAGCCGCATTTGAAATGCAACCTTTTAAGCATCTGTGAAACAGCAGATAGTGAGAGATATATAGAGAGAAGTGAGCGTGGGGAGGTTAACTGCGATTGACTCGGTCTTCTAACCTGGATTACTGAAGGTATATCCTACTATCATCAAGGCATCACTATCATCTGTGGACCTATAGTCCACGCCATGGATCCTTGCTGGATTTCATTGAACATAAACTATACATGTACTTACAACATGCTTCCCCTGTCTTATGCCGCAAAGCAAAGTACCGAAATAATAGTAAAGAAAGAACGTTAACTATGAGAAATAAAAACAACGCGTGGGTAACCAGTTTTGACTGACGAATGTCGGCCATATAAGATACATATCAATCCTAACTTTTTCGTCGGTTGTAATACACGTTTGCCCTGACACGTGTGCACATATTCGGGGTGTGCGTAGCCTTTAAAGAGTCATCTCTTCATCTAAAGTCGGCTATTGTTCGGACACATCAGCGCTAACGTGCGCTAAAGTTTATGAACCTAAAGGCGCATGCTACGCTTCCGCCATAGGAAGCACTGCCAATGTAGCCCCAAATGATGACTCGCGCCCACCCTACATCGGACAATGTTGGCCCAATGCCGGCTCCCTCTAAATTGCCTACTTGGGTTCTATCTCTGCCACGAACTGCAGACAAGAGCAATACTCGCTCGACAAAAGAGCAACGCGATAGCAAGCGAAAACGACTCGGCAGTGGAGCACACAGACAAACACCAGCTTCGTCTAAACACAAACACACACACACACACGCAGAAGCGTTGGTCACGACGGGATGCAACAAAGGAACTTTCTCAGAAAATGTCTCGCAGAGTCACAGCAGAGAGGTCACACAGCTCCGACACCCCGCAGAAAAGCAGCCGAGGTCAACCGCGTCGAGCACGTCAACTCGTCCTACGACGAGCCGCCCAATTTAAAAAACTTCTCGCGACATCATCAGTGTGTCCCCCCCTCCAACACACACACGCACACTCAGTCTGGGAAACTCCGCACGCCAGTTCTGCTGTGTTTGTGTACGTATACAGCTTGTTTCGAATTCGCGTTTTATTTTGGGTGCACGCGCGACACAGCAAGCGGGGGTAAAACAGAACCGGACAAGCAAGAAAGAGGGCCACAGAAACGCACTGGGAGCGCTGTTCAACTCCGGATGACACCGAGAGAGGAAGTCGCCCAGCCAGGTCCGTGAACTGGCGTTAACCCCGCAGGCGAGGCGGGATATGTCGACGCTCATCAGAACCCGTCGGCTGCTGCCGGGAAGACGATAAGACCGGGCAGGACAAGCCCGGAGATTGCGCCACGCAGTAAATACTTTTTTTGCACCCTTAGGGGTGCCCGTTATATCCCGCGATGTACAACCCTTATTCTTAAAAAGGCTTAAACGGAAAACGAGACATCCACCCAATCGTAGCAACTGCTACAAAGGAAACCCCGTACGGGTCCCTCGAAAGAAGAGCCTCGCAGTTGAAGAAATGTTCGTACTGGTCCGGGACTCGAACCCGGGACCACCGCCTTTACCATCTGAGCTAACCGGACGGCTAACAGATGGCAGGGTGAAGTCCAATTTATCAACAACTCGAAGCAAAGACAGTACGCACGTAAGTTAAAAACTTTATTTCTGACCACTGACGAGCACCGAAATAGGTGGCACGAGATTATGACAGCGATAGAGCCAATTTAAAACGTTTATTTCATGCACTTTTTATGTCATCTGTCGCAGATACTATACTGTTGTCATAAAAAGTCAACAGAAAAAAAAAAACGATTTATTTGACGCCATCATCGATTCCATCTTACCCCTTACGGATAATCCATGGCAAAATTCATCACCACTTATGGTGGCAAAATCGTTACTCTGCCGGCGCCGTTGTCGCTTTCGGTGGGTTTCGGCGATATCGCGGGCATCGTTTTGTTAAAAAAAAATACCAGGGGGAAAGCGAGGGGGGGGGGGTGATATTTGCCAACATGAAAAGCTATCAAAATTACCTACAGACGTTGCCAACAATATCGTCACCATTTTCATGCTTAAGCCCGCTGCCCGAAAAACTGTGCCGCTGACATTTCGATCGGATGTAAGCTCACGTCAGACGTAAACCGAAAAAAAAACGATGTCTGATTATTTCCCGATATGATCGGTAAACCTGATGCTCTGCTACGACTACGTTTACCTCTTTCTTCCGCCTGCTGCTGGTCTAACAGAGCATCGGTTACCTGTTCTACGCATTGCATGACCTGGCCAACTTCGCCTGCCTCCCTCTTCATCTCAAATAAACCATTACTGGCACGCCAACTAATCCATACTGCCGTCATCCTATAAGCGCTAACGACGTACGCTATAAGTCTGAGGACACCAGCGTTTCTGGATACTTACCCCCCCCCCCCCTCACTCTCTCATCTAAATTCCTCCGTTGTGAGGCTTCACAGCCGCGATTCCAACCCACGACTACGCTTGCATAGCTGCACAACATCACAGCCACTGGGCCATCGAAGCGGGGGTAACATGTTCAAGACTCAACGACGGGCTGTCCAGGTCAACTTGCGTTGTTGCCACCGCTGTTCTGTTGCTGTCGTCTACGAAGACGACGACCTGACGGCCCATGGCAGATAACTTTTATGCCCTCCGGCGCTGATAGAAAAGAAAACAAAACAAGACACAAGTCGCGCTCATCGTTCGGACGTGGAGAAAGCCACGGCACGATGACCCCGCGCGACGATTTCGCCGCCGGCGGCAGCAGCAACGAAAGGGCCGCCATCATCGGACGCGGCTGAGGCCGGCCGCAGCAGCTGAAGCGGCGATGCAGGGACGATGACAAAATGCGCGTTATTACACGAACAAGCATACAAACACACACAGGCGTACACGCCGGCATTCCCCGCAGATCGCTTCCACCATCCGGCGGAGGGACGCTTTGCTGTGGGCCCCTCCTGGGAACCTCATTACATCGCGAGCCAGGACCGGCCAAGCCAGGCCAGGCCCCGGCACGGCCGCCGGAGGAGGACTTTTCGAGGAGAGTGTCCGTCTCACGCGATGATGGCCGGCGCTGGAAGAAGGAAAAAGTGACCGCGTTTCCTCCCCCCCCCCCCCCTTTCTGCCGGGTCACACAACGCGCACAACACCGGAGGGCTTAGCGGCGACGACCCGTCGCCTTCTGCCCAGGAATTTGGAGGACCAGCGCGCCGCTTGCACAGCAAACGCAGGGGCCTTGCAAGAGCCCCGCGGCAGCCCCCGTGGCATGGACATTTACTTCGCGTTTTGGCGCGCTCGCGGCCTGGATTTCCAAAGAGACAATGTTCAACAGTGGACGTTCAGACCAGGACATTCAGGCTCGTTGGACATTTCTGATCCATAGGACGTACAGTGCTCAGCGACTGAAACGCGATACTCAGACAGAATGGCTGCGTGATCGCTGAGGGGGCCTAAAGCAGCTACGATGCATCAAAAAGATTCTCGCTTTCGTGTGACACAAAAATGCGTCATATCAGTGTCACCAGCGCCCAACGGTGGCGCAAAAAAGTGCCGGCAGCCATGTTGTCCGAGTATCGCGTTTGAATTGCTGAGCACAGTACATACACTTATACATAAAAATTTGTCATTGGCCTTTATGCCGTGTGTAAGCGATAATCGATGGCAGAATGCTAACTGCTTGCTCTATTTCAAAGTAGACCATACTGCATAGATTCGGTTTCGTTTAGGCTAAAGTGAACTTGGCAACGCCCACACGTGCTGCACCCACGTGTTCTCGTGTAACAAGATGACTGCTCAAGAAAGAGTGCGGTTGTAGCGGCCTCGAATGATAAACGAGCCGATCGGTCAACAGGCTGCTGCTGTTGCAGCTGCAGCGTGCGACGTGAACAAGGTTACAGAACGCCGGTTACGGCCGCGAAAGAGCTGGACCTGCTCATTCTCGGAGTGAGACGCTGCCAACTATGAAATTCGGTGGAGGCTGGACACATCCATCTATTACTTTAAGGAGTGCACATCACAGTACTACGCACCTTGGTCTACATCTACGCCAAGGACTCCATTTGTTCCATTCAATGTTCGCCATTGCTTCTCCGGCTGTATCGAAGCTTAGAACGTTGCTATAATATGTGGTTCCATCAACGGAGCTATGAGGTGACAGTTTCTTTTGTGAGTGCGTGAGTTATAGGCACAGGTATCCTTGCAAGGTGATGCTGGCTTTCCGCCGCCGATAAGCCCCTTGTCGCGTGTGTCATGATCACGTAACGTTAGTTTTGTTCACCGAGTGCTACTTTTTTTTAGCATATTTAGGTTCACTGGTAGAACGAAGGTCTCGACCAGCAATCGCCATTCATTGCTTTCCTGCATCGGCTAGCAATATATACTCGATGCCTGCAGATCGCTTCAGCCATTAGTTACTGTCGCGAATGTGATGGACCAATAAAAGCATTGTTCGCGAAGACGAACCGTCACATAAGCTCCACGTTGTTGACGAATCTCGCAGAAACTTAGTTGCACACGCATCAACGGGACAGCGACGATGATGGACCCTCGCCCCCGTCGAACAAGAGAGCTTCGATAGTTTACTTGGACGGTATAATCGCGTGTTGAACACCTGACTCACTCTCTGAGCCCCTTGGGCTTGCAATGAGCAAGATATTCATTTACTATCCTCACAGTAAAGCCCATGTGACAGAAGAACCTTTTTTTTTAAGGTAATGCATGAATTTTCACTTTCAACTAAACGTCAGTACATGCGAGTTCATTGATGTGTCGCCGTCTGGTTTTCTATCCCTCGTCTTCTGGGTCCGCTGCTCAAGCCAAAATTGAATTGGTCCCAACTAGACCCAAACGTCGGACCTGCTAAACGGGTTGAACGCTATACGATGCACACAGCAACATCGCAAGCGGAGCCCAATGTAGGCCCTACATCGGTTCTCAATGCCCCAGCATTGGGAAAACGCTGGTCCGACATTGGGCCTACGGGACCAAGGTGGGCGGGTGCTTGGGACGGGCGCTTTCTCTTCAAAGTAGGTCGTGCTGTATAGGTGCCTCCAACATAGATTTCGCGTGCCGTGTGTATACCTGCCGACGGACACGTGACGTACGACCGGGATCGAAACAAAAAAAAAGGTAATCAGGAAACTACAGGTCCCACACGTGGTGTGCCCGACGCCCACTTTCCGAGTACCCTTAGTCCTTTCTTTGTTCTCTTTTGCTTTCTATTATATTCCGCTGAACGTCTGTACTTCTTTATGTGCTCTATTGTTTTCCAATGTAATCTGCTCACTTCAACTTCGGAGGCAAAAGCGTACGCTGCGATCACGCTCCCGTTCCTGTATTAACGTGGGTATACACGAAAGTAGGTGCTACAGTGATCGGCGCTGAGGTGCGCACGTGTGGAGTGAGTGACCCCGAAAGAAAGAAAGAAAGAAAGAAGCAGATTTGTCATCAGGTCGCCTTCGCTGATGGCAGGCCGCGCCCACCTACAGCGTAATGCCTTTCGGCGGCCTCTGCAGCTTTCGACGAGATGGCATGCCACGCTCACGCAATGGGCTTTCAGCGCGCGGGTAAGCACCCGTTCGCCATTAGAGTCAGAGCGGCGAGGTGACCAGGCACGGCCGCTTTCTCGGCTCATTACGTCGCCGGTCTTTTCAGAGCTCGCGGTCGAAACACTTGCGATCGTCCGCGGGACGCGCCTCGGGATCAATACGGAAGAAAAAAAAAAGAAAAACACGTACTGTCATTAACGCGTACGTACACTCTTCAGCAAGACAGAGAGACAGACAAAAATACTTCAATAATGAGTGCTCAAAATTTGCTAAAACGCCTGCCAGGCGACTCTAGGCAAAATAAGATGACAGGCCAGGTAATATAGAACGCAAGAATTACACAAAAATAAACAGCGATAACTTGATGGTTTGATCTGTTCCTACGATCACTACGGCTGCCGCTGGTGATGAGCAGAGGCAAAAGAAACGCGCAACACGCTATTTTTTATCTTTTAAGGAAAACGTCAAGATACTTAACCCTATTGTTACATGTCGTCAGCACACATTGCTCTGTGGCATGAGGTCACGATGACTTGAACGAAGTCAGGTCGGGCATTTTGAGACAAGGAAACTTCATTAACAATAATATATGGTGTCTAAAATATGGCTATCACGATAAGTTTCCGGCTCCTAAAATCACTTCCGGTGTCTGCAGTACGGCAGATCACGGACTTCTAGATGGGTTTCTACTGAATTCTGGGAGGAGGGGGTGAACACCAAGAGAAGCGTAGATCCGGAGGCAAATTCGAATTTTTTTTCTTGATAAACCACGCAAGTAACAACGTTAAGTGTTATACTAGGTGTTTCAGCGAATACTTATAAATTGTTTTAAAGGTTGCCTGTGGCAGATAGCACAACTATAGTTCATGAGCTGGTCTACTCGAAAGAGGCGCACATTACTCGCACGAGAAATTGAAATGCATAACAAAAGTTCACTAATTAAGTTTTTAACTAATTCCCTTATGGCCCTTATTGCAATTTACAAATTCTAGCCATGGAGTTCGCAAGGCGGATCCACTTGGAACGAATTCTCAGGATGACACCAGTTTCGAGATATTAATTTCCGAACTTTGAGGCGAAATGCATTGGCGTTCCAGTTACCTTATGTGCTTCGGTGAATAAAAGGACGTTTTGTAAACAAAGTAACCGGAACGCCAGTGCATTTCTCCGCGTAGTGTTCGCTGAAACACCCCGTATTGAACGATCAGGGCCATAAAACGAGTTCTTGCTGTGAAACTTGAGCAAGAACAAGGCAGTAGTAAGCGCAATATAAAATGTTTGTCAACCTTCTTTCTTGCTAGGTAAAGCTTCGACAACTCCTAAGATATGCGCAACTACTCCTTTGAGGAGAAGAGCCGCAAGACATCAGCAGCAGCAATAGTCGATAGCCCGAGGGACGCCGGTTACGAGGCAGTTTCACGCCTTCCGTGACCGGGTTTCGCCGTATAGCGCACATGGTTCAACACCACGCCGACTCCCCGCAATCTCTTCCCCTCCACGCCCGCCCGCCCGCCCACCTGAGGCACCGTTACTGGCACGGTCCGAGTGTCCTTGGCGGTCGCCCGACTGTATACACCGACCGAGGCGGCCCGCCGCTATCTCGAGCGTGACCCAACCGATGAGCTTCGCGTGAGCGCTGCGGTATGGATGGATTGCAAGTGGCTCGTACACAGGGCGGTGGCGCAACAACCCGTGCACGGACGGAAGCGTGAGCTTGTAGAAGGCGGCACCTCTTTGCGCTTTGTCCTGTGAATGGAACGGTCTTGTTTCTTTTTCGCGCGCTTTTGTGTGAAATGTGTGGCGTTTTCGTCGGCCTGTTTGTTCTTGTCCCGTGACGTAAGAACTGCCATCGCTTTCTTAACGTAGCCGCGCATGTTTGTTCTGCGTGTGCGTTTGTTTAGGCAACGGCCCTGCAGAGGTCGCGATTCGCTTTTGGTCTGTGGAACGGTTCGGCCGGGCTACAAATGGTTCTGTCCTTTGACGCTTTTGTCTGAAAATGAAGGTTGCCTGATTTCACCCATTTCTACGTGTTCTTTTTTTTATATCCTACTGCTTCTCCCGTGAGGCAAGATGTGCGGTTTTCTTTCTAACGTAACCGCGTATGTTTGTTCCGCTTGCGCACTGCTTTCGGGAGCGACCTTGCATGAGAATGGTTCGGCCGTTCTGTGCAAGCTCAGTGGCTCAGATGTTTCACGCTTTTGTTTGACAATGAAGTCTGTTGTTCTTCTCTACTTTTATTTTTTTTTATCCCGAGAGGTCCTAATTATTGCACACACTTGGCGTAACACATCTCGCAACTGACGTAACACGACCCGTTACGTAAGTTCTGAGCTGCCCTTGCCGAACACTGACGTTCTTGAGCCCCGTATAGTGTAGTCGAGTTCTATGCAACGGAGAACCCCTCCAATCACGAGGCACTGTTCTTGAGAAACTGCACACTTGCAATGCATAGCGCGCATTTTTCACCACGATTGTGCACACTATTCTGGGGCGACAGACACTCGGGAGCGCCATTCGAAACGTGTTGCAGCACAACTACGTTGTGATAGGAGGATGCTTTTGTGTGGGTACGCTTGTACCCTTTGTGTCGAGTTGTCCTACATTTTTCAGTGTGTCCAAAGGGCAAAAGAAAAAGAAAAGCTTACACAAACAAAGGATCAATCACGGTATTGCCAACAACCTATTGCAACATTGACTGCAATGCTTTTTCTTATTCTTCGCAGATACCCCCTGGTAGGAAACTACCAAACCTCCTCACGCCAGGACTGTGCAAACATTTAAGAATAGTGACCCGCGTGCAAGACGTGGAAGTCGACATCCTCAACAGCTTGATGACCTCTATAGTTAAACAGATAGCAAAAAATGACAAAACTGCATTTCGTGAAGCTCTAGCCCATAGCTGATCAAAGTATGTCAGCTGTGGCTGGTATACAAAAAAAAAAAATGAGCAACAGTAGCATACCGACAACAGCAGGTATGAATTGCTTTGTACAATCAACATACGAAAGTTTCTCTTGGAACCTCGGCCAGATTTTTGGGCGGCGAGATGTTCTGAAGCCTGTCAACAAATTCCTTCGCGAGAGTTTGATTTGCGACTTGCCTCGAATAGACTTCGCGGTATCATAACAATTCAAACCACCATTTTTGTTCTTATAATCAACACCTTTATCTCTTTTTATTAGTGACCTTCTCATATGCTGTGTAGCTGTTCAGGACTTCGATTTAGGCGCACATTTCAGCTCTTCCACGATAATAGAAGTTTCTCTCTCCCGTTTTCGTGTTTCCTGCGCATCTCTAAAAACCTAGAACTGTGGCACCATGTCACCGTTCCCGATTCTAGACGCGCAAGATACAAGTTGTACCTGCTTGTTGCCACTCATCAAGCAGGTCCAGCTGGCGGCTCTTTTATACGAGCCACCGCTTCGCTGCGCCGGCAAAGTACACGAAGAGGGGAGACACATACACTCGGAGACGTTCAAGTCCGGCACTTGGCGCAAGATTGCGGGCAGATTGCGACGATCTTCTCGACCCCGCGGCCTCTCGTTAACTTTCGGTGTCATCCTGACCTGGCTGGCTGGCTGGCTGGCGTTGACCCAAAGAGTCTCGCGATGTCGGTTGGGCAAAACGCCATCTCTTCCGCGATGCGACAGCATTGTGCAGCCGCGCCAAGGTGGCACGCAGCACCCGGCCGAGAACAATGACCGGCGTTTGGTATCCGTGGGTCTTCCGGAGTTGCCAAGCGCTAGATGGAGAGATGGACAAGCTTCAGCCGTCCATGGAATCGTCGGGTCTTTCAGGACTGTGCCTCGATCGCTGCTGCTGTCGGAGATGTGCGGTGCAATTGGTCTGACGCTATCTATCGTCATTATACGTACGCGTCTCCTCTCTCTATCTCTCTCTCTCTCTTTCTCTACTAGGCCAATTTGCTGTTCCGTCAAGCTTGCTGCGCCGACAAACTCTTCAGCCGGCCCATGCAGCAGGTCGACACTGTACCTTATAGAGAGGCTGCGACGGTTGGCTAATCTGACGACTTGTTTCAGAAGGTTTATTTCATCTCACGTTTTTTTTTTTTTTTCGATGTTTGTTGGCGTCTATGCTCAATAACGCTAATTTCGAGAAGGAAACGTAGCTGCGAATATGCTTCTCGTATATACAACGGAGAATGAAAGAGACGATTCGAGGTAGGGACTTTTTTTTTTATCGCTTTACCTGTTTCAGTACAACAGTTTCAAAGCGCAAACGCAATCACCGGAGTCGAAAACTATGCTTGTGGTGTACTATGTCAAAACGCAAACATCGAGCAGTGTTTCAGGGTCGTGACTGAGACGTGAAGCTTCGCGTCGTGAGAGCGTGACGTACACCTTAAGTGTTTAGTGGCTAGGTGGGAAAACCAGGACCCATTTCAATGCGGTTTCCTAGAAAAAGTGATCAAATACGCCAGACAAAGCAACGACGACGTAAATTCATAGGCTGAATGACGCCACTCCTATACATGGCGATGTCATGCAGGGGGGGGGGGGGGGAGGGACAAGGGACGCCTCAGCCGGAGCCATTCTGCTTCGACGAAGACAAGCCTCTCGCCGAAACGTTTGCTCAAGGCTGTGACATTTCTCATTTGACCACTGCAGACTACTTGAAGTCTTATCTTAACATGTGAGCCTCGGTCAATTTTTTCGATTCCTGGAGTATCACAGTTGCCGTCTTAAGTAGTATGCTTAAGCGTATGGCCAGGCAAACGTCTCCAGCGTCCATGAAATAATATGTCTCGTGTCAGTGGAAACAATGCAACGATTCAATTTCTTTACACGTTTTACTGACGGTCTAAAGAAGTATTCAGGCCTTGGCAAACCGACCATTCTAAGTTTTCTTCCGCATCGCACCCCCCCCCCCCCCTCCCCCTTTAAGCTCTTCGTGATTTCTGTACCCTCCACCCCTTCACTTTCTCGTCGCCTGAAGCAAGCCGCATTCAGCTCACCCATTCATCTATCCTAGCGCTCTTATCTTGGCAACCCGCCAAAAAAAAAGGAGTCGACGCCTCCGTGCACCCACACCTGCACAAGCCTTCGTTCCTTCCGGCTCGCCCTCTAGCGTCATTCCGTCCGCAGAAAGAGGGTGCTCTGAGTTTGGAATCGCGCTGTCTATCTAGCGGTCGCATCTAGGTGACACCTCCCACGAGGACCTGCCGAGAAGCCATATGGAGGGGGGAGCGGGCGCTAATTCCGTCACTGCGCGCCGGTCAGCACAGTGACCTCCTTGAACAGTGCGCAAGCGTTAGACCTGGCCTTTTATGATGTTGCCCCCCCCCCCCCCCCCAGAGCACTGCATATGGGGACAAACGGCCCTCAAAGAGTTTTTTCGTGCGTGATTGATCTCAATCGAGCGTGCAGGACCAGCGGACAACTTTCGTTTCCCTGTCATTAGCCCAGTGGCCTCGACATCGGGATCGAGGGGTCAATGCGGTGCCGCCGTCGCGAAGCCTAATGCACATGCTATGCCCCGGCGTATACAGTCACCGCGCGCATTAGTGGGTTTAGTGGGTTTAGTGCTCCGTTGAGTAGGAGAAAGGGAATGAAGTCGAATGAACGGCGGTATAAGGTTAATGAGAACGCCATCCTAATGGCCGCCCTGCAATGTGAAGGGGATAAGGGGTTAGTGCAAAGCTGACATTCTAGACAGGGTGTCCCAGCCGACGTTAGTTAAGCTTGCCAACGAAAAAAAAAAAGGGGGGCATTTAAAAAACACGGTCCAAGATATTATTCTGGGACCTACGGTGTTCGGTTGGCAGAGGTCTGACGACCGAACACTGTAGGTTTTATAATTGTATCCTGCATTGTTTTATCCTTTTTTTTTTCTTTGAACCCCTAGGCTAACGTTACGCTGGGTCACACGGCATAGTTGAGATTGAGAATAAAGTGTTGTTGGGCAGTTCGTGCCACGCACAAAGCAACTAATCAATGGCCTCAGTGCGACTGGTGCCGAGGGAATGATCGAAAACACATTCGGTGATAGCAGAGCAGGATAAATTGAATTGGCAGGTTTGAATTTTGCAGGCGCGGTGTTGAGCACCGGTTGTCCAAGTACAAAGGTACTAGAGGATGGTGGGAAATGACTTTGCTCCTTTGGTGGAATTAAGGGTAACGATATGAGTGATCATGATTGGCACATCCCTGTTTAGCCAGAACCCATCAGTCGGTCCTTCTATGTCTCGGTCCAGCGTAATTGCAGCAAGCCAGTAAATGTTACTATGGGGACGCAGGATGATTTTGACCACTGCAGAGTTGAGTCTTCAGAATACGATCACCGTGGAGGCTTCGTAGCGAATGCACTTTCATTTCAGCGTTCAGTTAGAGCGAGCCCATACGTTCGTAAGGGATAAATTTGCATTGTGTGTCAGATGCCGTAACAGCAAAGTGACGACTGCATGTGAAAGCGCTGCCGGAAAGAATGTCTCTTAATCAGTCATCGATTAGAAAGAGTCTTATCAGTGGTTGGAAATGGTTTGATCTCGGAAGCTTGATCAAAAAAAAAAAAAAAGATATCGCAGCAGTATCCCGAAGGCCACTTAGGCAAGAAAAAAAAAAGAAAGCTTCGCTGTACTCAACCATTATTTGCTCTATGATGATTAAGAAAGCATGACAAGCTTTGGGCACGAGAAATAACAATGCAGAAGCACGACAATAACTTCGTTATTTCCATCGAGGAGCTCGTTCCTCTCACCAGGACGATCTGGACGGGCTAGTACCGTAACGATCCTGTGCAAAGGCGATATCGGCTCTTCGAAATGTATATGATCAAGTTCACCGCTGCCAGCGTCTACAAATTTGTGAATGAAAGAAGTTCACTGCCACCGGTCATGTGGCATTAGCGTACGGAATGCGCGAGCTCGAAAAAAAAAACGGTTCTTATTTTTTTTTTTTCTGCGTGTGTGCTCCGAGGAAATCGCTGCAGGGCAATCTCAGCGGTCCGGTCCGTATATAGAGCCACTAATTAGTGTCAGCGTTCGCCAGGAAAGCTGCAGCCCGACAATGACACAAGACCAAGTGCTCCATTTCGTACCTCGTCATCATCACCAGGCTGTTTTTTATGCCCACCGCAGGACCAAGCGACCGCCAATTACCCCTGTCTTGCGCTAGCTGATTCCAACCTTGCTCCTGCAAATTTCCTAACTTCATCACCCCACGTAGTTTTCTGCCGTCCTCGACTGCACTTCCCTTCTCTTGGTATCCATTCTGTAACTCTAATGGTCCATCGGTTATCCGGTTATTTCGTAGATACCGGTTATTTCGTATCTGGCAGAGACTAATTAACATCCACGCTAGTCGGCATTGTGCGCTGACGCCCGCATTCGACGAACGCGCGCGTCACTGGAATAAAGAATCACACAAGCTGGTATGCAAACGCGAACGAATTGCGCTGATGTCAATACCGTCAAATCTGGAAACTTCCTCGCTCAGGTTTCAGCGCGGGCCCACTCCGCGAGTGACGTCACGGGAGCGCGGCGGTCATCGCTGAGTACGTATAACTCCCGGAAGCGCTCGGTCGCTACAGAGCCATTCTGCATTCGAAGCACGGACTCAGATCCACCGCGCAGATATACAGCGCGACGTATTTCGACGGCCAAACGCTGCCCGAGCGGCCTATAGTGGGGCTGCAGTCGTCCCAAAGTGGATTACTACACACGCGAAGTAACGAACGCGCGTACTTTTGTCGAAGCAAACGCGGGCGTACGATAAGAAGACTTCGTAAGAAGGCATATATGTCCTCGCTTATCTCTCGGCCTGCAGGCATTCGTGCCACACCATGTCGACCTTGAAAATGTTACTGCGATATTGCATACATACGCGGCCCACAGAGTTCCCTATGGTACTAAAATGACCAGAGGCATACTCTGGCGATGCGATCGATGATAAGCTATACCGTGGAAATCGTGGTTCGTATATAGTATATGCGTGGTGGATTTGTCTGATATTCGTGCTCGTGTATTCAGACGTTCTCGTGGCTTTGTTTTTTTACAGCGCTGTGTCTGTTTTCATAAATGGCTGAAATTCTGTAGCAGTCACATCTTTCTAAACGCAGAAAATACTATAGGACTCTCTACACGCGTGTAATCGCTGCGCATTGTTGCATTTATAACGCGACATTTTGTAGAGAACGATCAGTTTTTCACAGTCATATGAAGTCAGAAGGCCAACGGCTATAGAATCCACGAATGCGGAGGAAGGAAAAAAAGTTAGGAGGGAGCGTCGCGCAACGCGATTGAAGCCAAGCGTGTCGGCCCAACACGTGATATTTAGACGTCTCAACGCGCGGTAAATTTCAGGGCTCCCGCTCTGCATGCAGCGTTGTGGCAGGACCCCCGAACAAGTGCGCATTGATTAAAAAAAAAAAAAACACCGGGCACCAAACGTCTCGGCAAATCTCGATCCTTGCTCCGTGATCTCAACCCGAGAGGTCACGTGTTATGCCGACACTGAACAAAGGGACTGGCTTCACGGAGCGTTCGCTTGCCAAAGCTGGCTGCGTGACGTCACACTCTCTTCTTTTACCTTCCTCCATGGGCTAATCCATCCAATAGTACTCGTGGTTCTCATGCCGGCTGTATACCGTCGTACTTGCATTATCACCCTTAGACACTATATGGCGTCATCACTCTTAGATACTATATGGCGCCATCACCCTTAGACACTATATGGCGCCAAAGTGCCCTCTAGTGGTTCTTTGAGGAAACTGTGGCGCGACCACTGCAAAAGAGTGCACTGCGCAGGCTAGTTGAACGACTAAGTGAATACTGCAGATGGCCTCTCGAAGAAGAGCCTCAGTGCCAACCAGAATGACGGTATATAGGTGGTCCAACGATGACGAAGTCCTCGACAGCGACGACCATGGCAATGACTGCCACTACAACTACGACAATGGCGGCAACGACTACGACATCTATGGCAATGAAAGCAATCGCAATAACAACAACGACAAGTAATGCAATGCCGTCGACAACAATAACAACGGCGGCGGCGGCAACTATGGCAATAAAAAAAACAAAAAAAAAACAAGTACGACAACTGCGGAAACGAAAGCGAAGGCTTTCAACAAGTACGGCAACCGCGGAAGCGAAAACGAAAGCGATGACGTCGGCAACCCCGACAGCTACGGCTATGGAGGCAATTACGGCCACAGCTACGACAATGGTAGCTTATAACACAACGTCACATACTCTCGAATGGACGAGGTCTCATTTAATAAATAAATTAATTAATTAATTTATGTAGCTCGTTGGCAACAAGCAAAATATGTCGCACAATACGGCGCTCCGAGCTATAACCCCCCCCCCCCCCCCCCCCGTCACCTTTTTTGTTTTTTTTTTTTTTCGATCGAGCGCTTCGCCGGAAGGCTTCCAACCTAAGGCACGTGTATATAGTCCTCACGTAATGCACGGACACGACAAGGGTGCGCAAAGAAGCCGGACAGGTTTTCCTTTTTCTCTTTTATTTCCGCATAGCGCGCAAGAGGCAAGAACGAGAGCCGATTGATAAATCAAGTATGCAGACCCGTTGACGACCGACCCAGCAGTTTCGTGCAAGGGGCGATTGCGGCTGCTTCGAACGGCCTGTTTCTAGGAACGAAACCCACTACCACGACCTTGCCTCAGCCAGCTATCGGGCTAGCCATTCCGTTCTTGCTGTTTCTGTAATGGTGACAGTGTTTCTTTCTTTCTTCTTCTCCTTCTCTCTTTTACTTTTTTTTTTTTTTTTTTAGAGCGAATACGTTTTCTTGGCACATATACAACTATACGCGCTCAACCGGCAATGTTTTGGCAACGACGAAACGGCCGTTATCTCGTCCTTCGTTTTACAGTACTGGAGGAAGTGAGTTTGTGCGCAGGACTTCGACTGATACAAGGCGGTACCGGGTAGCGAGGATGCACGCGTAAACGTTAAAAGGCACACCAGGTCGTCGAGGTTAGAGTCGATAAACTCTTTTCTAACTCCAGAGACCTCGATAAGCAGGTTCAGGCAAACTTTCTTATCGGCAGGGCGTCTAGTCTTTGTACTTTATTATTCTTTATTTTCCGCTGTTCTTATCACTTCTGTGCACATTGCATGTTCACTAAAAATAAAAATAAGCAATTGCTTCCCCCCCCCTCCCCCTTCGTTCCACCTGACGTTAGGAATATCTCACCCGTCTACTCACAAACAGACCAAAACAGGTACGTGCATATTATGCGCGCTTGTTCGCAACAGCATGAGATCAAAGAAGATGAGCTGTCCTTTATACATAGGAAAATCGTATTCAGCATCTGCAGACACCAACGTGACAACGACAGCAGCAAGCAAACACTTATAGCACGCACGTAAATGCTTTCCCAAACCTGCATAGAATTAGGACCAAAATAAAAATTCCAGCAATAAAAAAATATAAGAACCAAGGGTCGCTGCGTGTGCTCATACTCATATGGGAGTTGAACGTACGATGTAAGAGGGGCTAAACGTTCTGCTTTAGCTAAATGATCTTGACAGCGCCATCAATTTTAGGCGGGTTAGCTACATACAACAAACAGATCCGACGTATAGACCACGAGGCTTAAAGAAATCGAAATCCATAGCCACACCATTCACAGTATACCTGGATGACACTCGCTCTATACCTCAGCAAGCGTGGTTAATTGTTCGCCCCGTGTAATAACCCTCTATCTCACAATTAAAGCGCCTGCATGCATCAGCGCCTATTAACGCCTCACAAGGTGCATTAACAAGTGTTTAAAAAAAAAAAACTACGCGCACTCCATTATATTCCAGAGCCGGCACGCGTATATAGAGCCGCGTGACCGCCTTACCTCCCGCGGCAGGCCCCCGTGGGCGACCTCAACGAAGCAAGGCCGTGCGCATGCGCAAAGCAGTAACGCGCGCTATACCGGATCCGCAAGAGACCTTGCATGGGGTTTACGGACCACATTAACCGCAATTTACCAGTCAAGCCACCGCCGCCGCCGCCGCCACCGCCGCGAGGCGGTTAGTCGGGAACGTTTTTCGACTAGCGGGGGCGCTCGCATCGCACCACCCCGACGACGACGACCAGAAACGCAGTTTGCGCGCTTTTAGAGCGCACAGCAGTAGCGGTAGTCCCAGCAGTGGGCAGCACGCAGCCAAAATCCCGCAAGGCTAATTGCCATGTGACGCTATACTATCTGGGTCAAATGCGGCAAAGCGACGGCGGTCGCTAATGACACATTGGCCCAACGCATTTCCCTATCCCTCCGAAGCAAACCTGCCCCCCCCCCCCTCCTCCTCTCTTTCCCATTGAACTTTTACTTGTTGATCGGGACGAAGAGAAAAAAACGTCCTTGCATTCTTATATAAAGTGGCCAAACGCCCGGAGAGTGAGCTAAAACACGAAAACAAACAAAAATAAAGTAAAAGTAAATCTACCCGCGAGAAGAACGATATACAGCGAGTGAGTTACATAACACGTGGCAATCTAGCGGCCATGCGAAAAGCAAAAAAATGAATAAATAAATAACACGTTCTCGGCCCTGTGCAATTAACGGCGCCAGCGTAATTTATTCGATCGGCACACTGCCGCCGACAGGACGAGATTCCTTGCGCGACGCGCATTTCTTTGTTTGCATTAGCTTGGCATTCGTGTCGTCTCATATAGTTGATCGCTTTAGCACATCTGTAACATAGTTACAAAAACAAAGCGAGGCAGATCAAGAAATTAGCGTTGAAGAAATATTAAAGCGTCCAATGGAAATCGAATAGGCAAGTGCAAGTGTATATGCGAGCTTCAGACAAGGGCCTATAACTAAACTAAACAGTGGTATAGTTATACCGCTGTTGCAACCACGAGGCCTCGACACGATAAAGCGTCACACGCAAGTTGTGGGTTTTGTGTTCGTTTGTTTAGTATTACACCTTAGGCGTAATGGCCGTTGCATAACATGGCGTTTTTCTTGAGGGCAATACGCCGCTCAAATGTCCCTCGCAGGCGTGTTTGTCGACTACCACGCCTCCACTGCCAGCATACGCGAACTGTTCCCCCTCCGCGACACATTCTCATTAACCCTTTCTTCAACTGGGCTATCTGGTGACACAATTTCGAGTGCTGGTTTGCGAACCACCTCCTGTGCTGTTTTATTCATTTATTTACTTTCAGGACACGAAAGCATTGCTAACGGGATTGCTTTTTTTTTAATTTTTTTTATATACATAACGAACTCGTGCATGGTTTGCATTCGTTAGAAAACTTTATTATGTATTGCTGTCCCGAACTTTTCGGTGTCCCGAGTGAGGACGATGGAAGCAGTAACACGGCTCCGGTCCCGAACTGTTTTCGGTTTAAACGATTACTCGTGAATTAACTTTGTGTAGTGCAATAGCTAGAGTAATAAGGGAATTCCAGGGGCTTGGTTTTTTGGTAGTCAATACCAAACGAGGAAACAGACATCTAAGCCGGATAAAGGGCAGGGGAAATTATTTTTGATATGTAGAAGGGATATACAGGGTGTTTCAGCGAACACTTTCAAAAATTCCTAAAGGTTTCCTATGGCAGATAGCCCAATTCTAGTTCATGCGCTGGTCTACTCGAAGAGGCGGACATTAATTGCACAAGAAATTGAAATGCATAATCGAATGATTAACAAAAATTCACTAATTAAGTTTTTAACTAATTCACTGATGGCCCATATTGCAATTTATAAATTGTAGCCGTGGAGTTCGCAAGGCGGATCCACTTGGAACGAATTCTCGGGATGACACCAGTTTCGAGATATTAATTCCCGAACTTTGCGGAGAAATGCATTGGCGTTCCAGTTAGTTTCTTAACAAAACGTCGCTTTCTGCATTGAAGCACAAACCTTAACTGGAACGTCAATGCATTTTCCCGCAAAATTCGCGAACTAATATCTCGAAACTGGTGTCAACCTGAGAAATAATTTCAAGTGGATCCGCCTTGCGAACTCCACGGCTACAATTTGTAAATTGCAATGTGGGCCATCAGCTAATTAGTTTAAAACTTAATCAGTGAATTTTTGTTAATCATTCGATTATGCATTTCAATTTCTTGTGCAAGTAATGTCCGCCTCTTCGGGTAAAGACCACCTCATTAACTAGAATTGGGCTATCTGCCACAGGCAACCTTAAATAAATTTTGAAAGTGTTCGCTGAAACACCCTGTATGTAAAAGGGAAAATGAAAATGGGCGAAACAATCGCTCTCCGCATGCAGGTGGGAGTCGTACCCACGTCGTCCGCATCACGCATACGATGCTTTACTAATTAAGCAACCGCGGCGGCCATATTTATGGATAAAACGGGTTGACACATACAGCTAGGAGATGTTAGATGGTGGTCTCAAGCGGCTCGGTTATTTTTCCGTTTTTATTTATTTGTTTGTTTATTATTGCAAGAGGACTTACGCTTTATTTTAGACAAAAAGTCAATGTTTTTTTTTGTTTTTTGTTTTTTAATCGACACGAACAGGCAGCAGCCGCGAATTCTTCCCACAAATTATCGTACTTTATCGAGATCTAGAGCTATACAGGTGCACCATACGCTCGAACGTACCGAAAATTCCGTATATATCGTGGTCGGCATGGCTTTACAGTGAGCACACATTACGTCAGACTTAAGGGAGGAGAGAGAAAAATGGAGAAGAGGTGGACAAGCACGGAGGTTCATCGGGACTGCACCTGCTTGGCTACAGTACACCGGAGGAGTGTGTAAAGAGGGAACACATATAGGAATGGTGTGTGCGAACATGTGCTGCAACATCCACGCGGTCATCACACACACACACACACACACACACACACACACACACACACACACACACACACAACACACACCACACACACACACACACACACACACACACACACCACACACACACCACACACACACACACACACACACACACACACACACACACACACACACACACACACACACACAACACACACACACCACACACACACACACACACCCACACACCACACACACACACACACACACACACATGTATGCACGAGTGCTAACCACGGAGTTAGAAGTTAGCGGTCACACAGCAAGCAGCAGCAACACCTCCTTTGGTGTTTAGAAATTTTCATTTCACGCTTCCGCCATTCATAGAAGGGCAAAAAAATGAAAAAGAATGGACTCAATTACGGCAGCTACAAGACCGGATATTTGGAACTATTCCAAGAACGCGCAAAGTGAGCTATTATACATACGGATCGAAGCCTTACAAGAGTTTACGTATACGACTACGGCAAATTCATTAGTGCGCGATACGTTGAGTTTATCGGCAGCTTTATACATAACCGTCACGTTAATTGGGCCGCGCAATGGGCCGCAAGAAATGCGAAGAAAGAGAGCCCGGCTGCTACCCGAACGAACGTCGTTTCCTAGTCGAGATAGACCCCGAATATATACCGCATTTTCTCGACCATGTATCCTTACACCATAGCGCTGACTGAAATTCAACAGCTTTTCTAAAGAAAGTGTGAATCAAAGCTGCACAAACTCAACAGAAAATCTTGAAAATATGTGTAACGAATCTTGTCTTGCGTATATAGATAACTCTCGTATACAAGGACCACTTCCGTTTTTATTACAGCGAGATCAAAAAAAAATGTACGCAAGTGTAAGCAGTATCATTTTAGAATGATAAGCAAAATGGCTGAGATAGGCCTTCGTGCTTTCAATACAGTTGGCATTGCAACGCTTCTCCTGCGGTCCATGCTTGTTCCTCTCTTATTTATAGTTGCGCCTACATTCGCAGAGCAGGCAAAATGCTATAGGCATTAGAGAGAACGGGTACTAAAGAAACGGCGAGAAAGTTCGATGCCGACTCGCTCTGCATGCTCTTGACAGAGCCAGCCGAATGAGCACGTGACACACTTGCTCTTACTCTCCTTTGTACCATTCTCCCTGCGGACTAGAGAACTGTCCTCGTCCCTGCTATCACCTGGAAGTGAAAGGTCTTCTACAAGGCGATGGTACCTGCCCCCAAAACATACCACCCTGGCACAAGACACCGACATGTATATACCACCTGTTGCCAACTGAATTGGCCCAGGCGCACGGTACATCCGGGAACCATCGCTCAGACGGCTTGGCCTCCGCAGTGTCCGGCATGCTGACTTCAGCATGTGGATTCAAGATGACTCATTGCACAGTCTTACAAGGTCTTCCTGCAGGAAGCTAGTTACATTCATTTCTAGAAGTATTTCCTTGCTTTCTTTCTACTGTGCTTTAAGGCAGTCCTCCAAGTAAAAGAAGCAGCCGATAAAGAAAAGCGAAGATCCCCGACCATGCGGGTTATCCGTATAATATACATCTCGCTCCGTGGCGGCGTACCGCTAATTGAATAGAACACGCCCCAGAGCCAACACGCTGCGTGCATGCGTGCATGCGTGAGTGTGCAACAACCGATCTCCATTCTTCCTCCTCTTCTTCATGTTGGCGCCTCGGTCTTCCCATCTTCGCGTATACACGGTGCAGAAGCACACAACAAAAGTGACATTGTGTGCAGAGTTCGAGATTATGAAAGAGAGAGAGAGAGACGGGGGAGGGTGAGGGGGATTGAGGACGAATCGGAAAACGTGACGTTCAGTTCTGGACGGTCGTGACGGGGCCATTGGCTGCATCCCGCGCCGAGAACGCGGATCGGTTGCGGTACATCGCTGCGGGTCTCTCGCGATGAGCGAGGCTCGATAGAAACGCGGACTCATCGCGATGAGTTCGAAGCTTATTGACATTATTCCGCATGTCACACTGATATTTAACTCTCGCTTACACCCATAGCTGTAGAGGCATAGCAAGGCCTGAAACAATAGAGCTTTAGATTAAGGGGACGCAAGCGTTAGGGCCCCCTAGCGCTTGGGGCCGCGGCACTGCGCATGCGCACAGGGCGTGCCCCTAATCTAAAATCCTTAATTAAGCTTCAAATTACGCACAAGCTCAACGGGATGAGGCTCGAGGTAAGCGCGGACTCATATGGATGATCTTAGAACTTAGCACAGACTCTTGGTGATCATAGAAAGAACTTAGCAGACTCATCGCACGCGGACTCTTGGTGTGTGCTTGCGACACAGGGCGGCAGTCACAAGTGAACGAATTGTTTCTCGGAAGACTCAGAGTCAGCCTGCATGCTACTGCGAAGACCTGTCACCGAGACCTGAAGTGGGAACGTCGATGGATAAACTTAGACGACTATAGACAATCAGCACTTTACTGGGGGCTATAGTTAATATACACCGGGGTCGATGAGACCACTGTAGCAAAATGCTAACACCCCATCACGTATTATGTTTCGTGCGTGTGTATGGGCTCGAAGGGTAAGTACTATAGATGCACTTAGATAGCGAAGTGAGCATACTGGTGCCTTTTATGCAGTATGCTCTGGACTGCGTTTGAAATAAGCCGTGACTATTTTGCGCATTCCATCCAACGACAGCGCATGGAGGACTTCTCAGTTAAAGCTTGACTTTGAATGCAACTCGTTTCCCGTTTTTTTTTTCTATGTGAGCGTGTGCATCATACATCAGAGTGGCATATCATCTGCTATAAACCTGATAAGAGCACGCAAAAATGCAAAAATACACGGGTAAATGCAAATTAGGAAACAAACAAACTCGAGATAGCGCATTTCCCTTTCCTGGCTTACAACAATAATCACAAAGGTACGCGATTTCCATGTGACACACTGGCACCGTGCTTTACACAAGATAGCTAGCAGAACGATGCACGAACAACGCACCAGATATGAACCAACTAGTTCACGTAGTTGCGTTCTACTATTGGTATTTCCCGAAGCGCGTTTACCCCGTCCCGGAATTCTTGTTCCATTTATTAGACTGCAGGAACTTACGTTACGAGCCCAAAACACTGATGCATCCACACAATACAGGATCAACGTAGCGCATTTCCACAGACGAAGAGGAAGCTGGTTCGTGTGCTTTTCATGACTACAGCCGTAACACAGAAGCTTCTGATGGCACGCAAGTAACGAAAAGAGGGAAAACAGCTCTCCAGAGGCAAACGCTCGCGTTCTTCGTACTACGGCCTGCGGAAGACTGCGGACGTATACCTCGCCGAACACGGCCCGCGCGCTCATCGCGTATCGTGCAGTATTACAGCAGCTCGTGCCGATTCCATAAACGCCCCTTCCCTTCCTCTTCCATCTCTGGCGTCTTCCGCAGCTTCGACTATACCCGAACGGTCCCTCCTCCTTGAACTCACTCCCGAATTGGCCGCTACGCGGCGCTACCGTTCACCGCCTCGTGTGGGCGGCTGAAGTGCCGCACGGCGTTTTCGAAGCGCCCACACGGAAGCATCGCACGACGTACTCCCAAGCTGCTCATTGTTAGCGAAAGGAAGGTCCGTTCACCTGTCCAGCGGGGACGCAGGGTCACAAAGTGCGAGTCATATTCGTTCCTTGTCTCGCTTGTTGGTTTGGTTTGTTCGTTCGCATCGTGTGTCGGTGAAACAAAAGAAAGGATGAACAAAAGGACACACGGAAAGGGGAAAGGACGCGATCGGCCTAAGGAATTCCACGAATGCTACAGCCGGAGAAGGTAGATCGACGTATATGATATCTCTCGATGGAAGCGTGCTTGCCGGTATCCTGTGTATAACTAATGGCATATAGCACTCTATACGATACGCTCATCTATGGGTTGTGGAGAGCCCCATGAAAACAGCGATCAGACTGTTTTTCTGTATAGCTGCTCAGGGGCCATCGACCCCAACCTCCCAAGTCAGGACAATACCACGGCGTCCGTCGATGCGAGTCAGATAGAGAAAAATTGCCGAATATAGGAGACAAGTGGTAGCAGACTTGAATGTCGTCAAGGGTTGCATGTATTGCATCTGCATACCTGGAAACATCTTCAAGGCTATTTCACCGAAGTAGTTTCGCAATTACATCAAACTAACGAGCCACATTCTTGTGCTATTCTTGGTCGCTAAGGTTGGCTCTCTCTCTCTCTCTCTCTAGTCCATTAGTTCGCATGTTGCTGGTGTTGGTGATGGTTTCACTCAAAAATAGCGCAAACACTGTGGGGGAATAGGCGCGGAATCTGGAGTTACTGTTATGGCCCTTTGAAACTGCGCCGTCATCTTCGCCTTGTTTCTTCGAAAGCGCAAACGCCGCCTATTCCTTTTTCGCACCTCGAAGTTCCCACGCTTTCACCACTTTCCCACGGGGGCAATCAATAGCAGCCTATTTCCCCAGTGGCGCTCACTGCAGGAAGGCCGGCGCCGAAAACACGCCAGAATGCGCCGCAACCTCGCGAAATGGAGGAGCGGAAGTAATGTTTTTTCCTGTTGGGTTTTCGTATCATTTTGTTTCATTTTATGGCGTACCTGCACTTCTGAGAAGGAAGTTTCAAAAAGAAAATCCTTTTTTTTTTCGGCAACGTCTCCCACCTAGGGTCGACTTTATTTTTTTTATTATTATTGATTTTTTTTGCGTCTATAGCCCCCTAAAGCTACAGACGCAAACGTACGCACGCACATTCACATGCGAGTAAAATGAGTTTCGCAGTAGTACGAGAAACGAGTTCACTGTCACTGCTCCTCTCTACACCCAAGAAAGCCTGCAAGCCGTCTGCAACCAAACAATCTATACAAACAGCAAGACGCTGTCCCACTCAGACGATCCATCAAACTTCGCGGACATCCTAATGACGTCCGCGCGGGAGATGGGACGACCACTGCCACTGTACGTAGCTTTTCACTCGTCGTTCTCATCCGTGTGCGCCCGATTCGTCAAGCTGGCGCCTGTACATAGGCCCGCTGCCGACAGCGCCACCACTGTACAACCACCGCAACAAAGTTTAAAAAGCGAGCCGACAAACAAAGGGACTAGAGAACGTCTGTCCGCATTATGTCGTCCTCGAACTTCTGTTGCCGATTCGTCACAGCGCGCGCATCTTCGAGGCAGTATAAAAGGTTCCGCAGTAGCAGCCTTGACTCGTCGCCACCACCACCTGTTCTCGCGTCGGCGTGACCGTTCCTAGGCCTAATGGCGCGACGAGCGCGAACTGTAGAGCGAGGAACCGGGGGGCGCTGCGGGAAGCCTTGCGTGTTCCAGCGAGCCGCGGCGCGCCTGTGCTTTCTCCGTCGCGTTCTCATTTTTATTCGCCTCGGTCGATCGAACCGTTTCGAAGGCTCATTGTGCGCGAATGCCGCGTCGGTTCGGAAATCCCTGCGAACGAACGCGCTTGAGGAACTGCACGCTCTTCCGAGCTATATAGGCGTGGGAAAGAAAGTGTGGAAAGGCGATCGTGAATCGCGCGTCATCTCTGCTTGGAACGCTGGCGCACTTTTCTTCGCCCACGGAGCCAATTTCTAGAGCAATCGAGAAGCGGCAATCGTTTTTTTTTTTTTTTGATCACCAATGCACGCTGACCGGTTGTCGTCGAACTGCTCTTCCAGAGAACGGTGTTTAACTCGTGGGAGTATGCAATATGGCGTCGGCACGATAAACAATGGCGGCACCAATGGGTCGTGACAGAGCTTCGAGTGTTCTTTTTTTCCGCTTGCTCTGGCCTTTGTTGGGTGATGCAATTTCGTTAAGATGCTCCTATAGTCAGACTCATTTCTCGCGCAAATAAAGTCGGTGGAAGGTGTGGGTTTCACTGTTTTCGTGTTTGTGAAGTTCTTGTTGTTGCTGCTACCCGTGCTGTTGCTTTCGTTGTCGACGTGGTCGTTCTAGTTGTTGTAAGCTATTTTCATTTGGTGGAAGTGACTTGTTTTTATTACTGGAATAAATTAAGGCCAAAACGTGGCTTTCTTCTATCTCGCGCGTAGCCGTAGAGCTCGCACGTTAGTGTAACGTCATAAACTGTATATTGGGGGGGGGGGGGGGTAAAGGGGAGGGGGACTTGGCCAAGGAAAGTTTTGCGAAAGTTGTTAGCTGGAGCCTTCCGTTCTTTTATAATGCATTGTAGTATTTCCTTACCCATCCTTTAAGGTAAAGAGCACAGCTAACCTTTAAGAAATGTGAAATGGCACACCTTTGTACAATGGTTAAGATGTTTTGGCGGGAAGAAATGGGAGTGGGGGGAGGGGCATCATGGCAAGGGATTGTTACCGAAAGTTTTTAGATTGAGACTTTGGTCTGTTTTATGATGCGATGTAGTCGTCCTTTCCTGCTAGTTTAAAGTAAACAGACCACCGGTACAACCTTCAAAATATGATATTGTCCACTTTTACGTAAAGGTTACAATGTAGAGGTATCCTTTTCTCTTTGTGTTTTGTATTTTGGCTGTCATGGCAAGCGAAAAGTCCTTGAGAGTTGTTAGCCTTACTCTTTCGTTCTTTATTAACGCAATCTGTAGTCTTCATTTACCGAATAAAATAAGGTAAAGAGCGCGGGTCACCTTCAGAACATGTAAGATGCCTACAGCTTTACATAAAGGCCACCGTGTATACAGCCGAGACGTGCGGACACGCGCCGAGCGTGGAAAGAATTAAATCCACTGAGACTTACCCGTCTCTGAAGATTCAAATTCGCCTCATCCACCCACCTACCTACCTACAAACCCAACACGCGCGCGCGCGCTCGCAAGAGCACGCACGGCGTACGTGTCCGCTAGCGCGTGATACATAGTCGCCCGGGCTCGGCATATTATAACGGCTGTACCGCTTGTATGTGGGCCAACGCTGGAGGCTGATGCCCGGCCGCTGCAGCGTTTTGGCCGCATAGTGCATATCTTCCAAGCGAGGCGGCGAGGCAGCCCTCGAATCGAGATCGCAACATCGACGCTGAGCAGGCGGTAGCAAGCGCGGTATCGTATGCGGCGTTGGAAGACGAGGGGGGGGGGGAGGAGGGGGCGACGCGGCCTAGCCCGTATGGAGCGCGTGGCGGGAGCCGCGCACGATGGAGCAAAAAAAAAGAAAGAAAAAAAATACTGGTTTGGCGGGGTCTCTTCTTGAGGTGACGGAGGCTGGATGGCACTATATAACCCTCGCAGAAGCAGTCAGCCAATACTTTCCCGATTCATGTTCGTTGTTTGCTTGCTCGATTTTATTTAAGTACCTGTATAACCTGCAATTAAGCATTTCTCACAGCGGTTTATTTTGCAGATATTCTGGAACTTTCAAACTGGAATTATAATTTTTAATACAATTTGGCTTGACCAACCCGAGCGAGTCATTGACCAAATGTTCTAAATGTCACCCCCCCCCCCCCCCCCTGTGAAACGAGTCACGGAAAGGGAAAGGTGGGATAAGGACGACGTCGAAACCGCATTGATATTTTGTGGCTGCCGACAAGACCTTAAAACTATGGTTGTTTTTATTCGTTTCTTTCTCAATCTCTCATTGCGGTCATTTTCTTTATTCATTTTGACTCAAACGGAACACTGCTCAAGTATCACTTTTTTTTTTTTTTTCAGCTTCGTGTTTCCTGCTCCTCCCGATTCTTGGTAGAAAATCGCTGTTAGTAAGCATGCGCGCAACTGCCTTCGAGGTCGTCATCGTCAACACCGGCAGCCCGACAAGGGCTGAAGAACGGTGCTCGAGGAAGGCTTCGAACGACTACGCTGAGTGTTTTCATGCCGGCTATAGTCTTTTATATAACCCGTCAACGCTGTGCCACCACGTACGTATAAAAGAAAGAAAGAAAGAAAGAAAGAAAGAAAGAAAGAAAGAAAGAAAGAAAGAAAGAAAGAAAGAAAGAAAGAAAGAAAGAAAGAAAGAAAGGAAGAAAGAAAGAAAGAAACGCTACGTTTCTCGCCAGCCGCTGTGGCGACACTGACACACTGACTCGGGGAGTGTGACGCAATGGTTTCACGCAGGGCTGAATCACGCGCGTTACGCGGCGGCTTATAAACATACACCCTGAAGACACTGCAGTGTCTTCGTCACGTTGATGAAGCTGTAAGGCCGCCGTGTGTATACTTTCTTACGCGCTCCTGCTCTTCTTGTCGGCCTCGATACACACTGACACAGTGAGAAGAACGCGGACGTCGAAAAATAAAAGGAGGCTTCGCGGCTGAAAAATGCAGACGCGGGTGACTCATATTCTCTAGTCTCCGCTCCTATAATACCGTTCCACATACGTTGAACTCAGTAAGTGGATCGTGTTTGCAACGTTGTTCCACTTAATATATCGAATCCATCGGGAGCAAAGGTCTGAGTGGCGGCTGTTCTTCTGGTCGGGCTTCTTTGTGACCGCCAAGGTCGTATGCCGGACGAAAGTCCCTGAAAGATGCTAGCTTGGGGGGGGGGGGGGGGGGGGGGGTATTCTGTAAGAGTCCACCCAGTGGACTGTCCAGTTCGGATGGCGCTGATTGGCTGCGCTGCACGAGCGAGAAGTAGACTGGCTGGGGGCACCTGTCTCCTCTCCTCACTCGTGCAGCTGTAGCCAATCAGCGACAGCCGAAATGGACAGTCCACTGGGTTGACTCTTACAGAATACCCCCCTCCCCCCCCCCCCTCAGTCATTTCTTTTTAATAACGCAATGTAGCCATCCCTTACCAATCCTTTTAAAGTTAAGAGCACCGCGGTTACCTTTACAAAATGCTTCAATTAATGTACGGCTATTGGCGCAGCCGTTCACTCCCACATCCCTTGCTAGAAGGCGCAGATGTCGTAAGTCTGTGGAACATATGTCCACATAGGTTACACGAGCGAAGTGGGACATACTTAAAAATATGTTCCATTTAGCTGAACTTGTGTGGCAGGATTGTAGTTACGGTGTATTATAACGCCCATGTTGATAAAAGTAAACGGTGGATGAAACTCCAGCGCTTGGTTCCAGTGATCGTTACCTTACTGTTCACTTCCCTTTCTTCAGACTTTCTTTTTTGTCACAACTGAACAAAAGATACTTTTGCGGGTCACGTGCATTCGGGATAACGAAGCCAGGGAATGGGCTTGTGAACGCCTGAGTGCTATAAAATTGCAATGAGTGATTTGCTTTCGCTTCGTGTGGACGTTTCGAACGAAAACAAGCAAGCGAACCAAGAAAAAAAAAAAAAAACTGTGGGTTTGTCGCAAAGTCTTAATAGAGGAGCAGATTAAACAGCTCCTATAGTAGTCCTACTAGCCTGTAAGAAGACTAGCCAGCCTATTAGGAGATTAACCAGCGATTACATAAAGCCATAGAACAAGCATATATAACAGTTAAAGTCATTTTCCCGGTTGTTTTCATTTAGCCGAAGGAAAGTATTGGTCACCAGAGGAGGCCATGAAGGTCAAAGTTTCTTGTACATCGCGTGCAAACCACGGCGCCAGTGCGCCGGCGTGACGTCAGATTTCAACGTGTGTTCGCCTGTTTGGTCCATCTATATGCAGGGAAAGCTATTAAAGCTCACTCGTCTGAGTCTCTGCAACTATTTTTTTCTTAATCGATAAACTAGTACCTCGCCTAAGGAACGCACCATCTAAATTCGAGACGATCACGGGTGGGTTGTGCGCGAAATTCGCGGTGGAGTCGCCATCAGTTTCTTTTTTTTTTTTTCTGTCTTTTTTTGTCCTATAATACGAAGTCTCCGGGGTGGCGCGGTACAGCTGGCACCCTATGCTTCCCAGAGGCGCGCTCTGGGACCTAACGCACTAGTCCCTTCATAGTCAGCTCTAAATTCTCGCGCGCATGCGCGCACTAAGCGCCTGCCCACACAAACACAAGCACAAATACAAGCACAAACACAACATAAACACGCACATTTCTCGCGTTGTTATCCCCTTTCCCCTCTGTCTTCTTCCTTTCACTTGCCCTCGGTTCACTAAGCCCGCGAATGACGCCATCTCGTAGAAATCCCGGTCGGTCGACAGGCACGCGGGCGAGTAATGTATGCACAGGGCGAGCGAGTCTGATCGGAAAGGTCAACGCACACGCGCCAGCTAGCGTGTCCCCGTGCGCACATACATGCTCAATCTCACGAAGCTACGTATCTATACCTCTCGTGTATATATATTTTCATTTCGCCGTCGCATACGCGTTGGTGCGCGGTCACACGTGTAATTCTTGAATAAGCATAAGCGGCCTCCTAGTCGAATACGAAATGGCCGGCTCGGCTCACTCCACACTCCCAAGTAACGTCCTCATTTCGTGTGCGCTCGGGACGGGGGGGGGGGGGGGGGGCAGCAGCTGCAGCGCGTGACGTAGACGAGCTACATATCTCGCGTGAGGGCGTTGAGCGTGTAACCAGTAACAGAGTTATCTGGCCCCGTGTAGCGAGGTAAACAAGCCTAGCTTAAGCATCTTGAGGCTCCCCGACTGCGCGGAACGCTGTATCAGAGTATAATAGTCATATTTTAGCCTTGTTTCCGCTTTTTTTTTTTCCTACTTCAGCAGTTGCAAACACGGCGCAGGACATTTGCGTGCGAGAAAACTTGGATACTACCTAGTACAGCTGACAGCGGAATGAAGACAAGTATGTCGGGAGCGAATTTTGCAACGTGGCTTTTCGTAGGACTTCTTTTTATTATTATTATTATTTGGCTACTCATTTGTTTCCGTCCATTACCCAGTTTCGCGCACTTCGCATCGCCGCACGAGCCGCGCAGGCACCTGGTTGTCCGGCCAGACTATTACAATAACTTATTGCAGCAGTCTATAGAAC
Source organism: Dermacentor silvarum (assembly GCF_013339745.2). NCBI lineage: Eukaryota > Metazoa > Arthropoda > Arachnida > Ixodida > Ixodidae > Dermacentor > Dermacentor silvarum. The sequence goes on from NC_051160.1 coordinate 43,665,414, forward strand.
AAGCCTGTAGACATGTACCTAACTCTTCTCGCATCACCCCCCCCCCCCCCAAAAAAAAAAACGCAGTAATACAGCACATATCATCATCGTCAGCCTATATTTATGTCCACTGCAGGACGAAGGTCTCCCCAGCGATCTCCAATTACCCCTGTCTTGCGCTAGATGATTCCAACTTGCGCCTGCAAATTTCCTAACTTCACCACCCCACCTAGTTTCCTGCCGTCCTCGACTGCGCATTCCCTTCTCTTGGTATCCATCTGTAACTCTAATGGTCCATCCATCCTACGCAGCCATCTTACATCCATTCCTAAGGTTATCCATCCTACGCATTACATGGCCTGCCCAGTTGCATTTCTTTCTCTTAATGTCAGTTAGAATATCGGCTATCCCCGTTTGCTCTCTGATCCCCACCGCTCTCTTCCTGTCTCTTAACGTTAGGTCTAACATCTTTCGTTCCGTCGCTCTTTGTGCGGTCCTTAACTTGTTCTTGAGCTGCTTAGTTAACCTCCAAGTTTCTGCCCCATATGTTATAGTCTTGTTGTTATAGTGACATGTAAAAGTTAAAGCACATATTATAAGTCTTTACATATTGCCAAGAGCCTGTCACGAACCTAAATATATCAGAAATTAAATTTAAAGGTTATACGCGAACAGCAGCATCGCCATTCGAGACTTACATGCAGGCGCGAAATTCGAGAAGTGGATATTTATTCTAATTGACTTCCTCCGCTATTAACCAACCCTTTCTCGCCAAATAAGCGCGGGTAAAGGCTCGAAAGAAGCCTTTACGAGATTTCACTGATTTAGCATTACTCGTTATAACCCCTTTAACTCGTTCCTTTGCTATAATATGTTAAATTCCACATGTATATGACTGTCTTCTTCGATATGTACCGAACGGTAATACAACGGTTTAAAAGAACTATACAAGCGACACTACCAAATCCTATGGTCATGAACGTTGCCTAAAGCATACATTCACTGCAGCTTTTTTTTTTAAAAAAAGGAAAGTTTACAACGCTCAGTAGAAGTTTAAATATTGCGCAAACTCGCGATGTTGACACCAACCTTCGCCGCGATGTAAGCGTCTTTACGTAATTAAATCCTCTGCGAGAGCTCGGTAGCATCGGGTCGCTTTAGTCGCGAGAGCATATGGCGAGCGCAGAGAAAATAACGCTGTAAATTATTGAACCATCAATAACAAAAAAAGTCTCCATTTCTCAGAAAAGAGAAAACAAAACAGAAAAAGGACCTCCACGGGAGAAAGTTTACGCGCATGCCCACTAACTTAACGCCACGCTTCAACGCGCCGACGACATACTAGTACAGACGGCAGGTGCGTAACGCGCACTGCGACGCAGGCATGTGTGAACCGAGACAGCGAAGACGAAGCGCGCCACTGCGTAGGCGTCAAAAACAGGAAAGAAAGAAACAAATGTAAAAGCTGTTGCCTATGACCCATACAACAACGTAATACGCAAAAAAGAAAAGAAATAACGACAGAAAAACTTAAACAAACGGAACGCTGAACACCAGTGCAACCTAAGACAGAAATGAACCCCACGCAACGGAAAGAAAAAAAAGAAAGGAATCTAGAAAACAATACTTAAGGCTCTCGGCACACAGTGAGGCTGCTTCTTACGCCTGTCCCCTCGCCACGGCGGAAATACAACCCTCAATTTGGCGCAGTCGTTCACTCCCACTTCGCCTGCCAGAGGGCGCAGGTGTACATACGTCCGGAGAGAGAGAGGCACAGAAGGCATTCCTGCGCCGAAGCGTTTCAGAGAAGCGAAAGAAAGATCGAGCCCTGGCCTTCCTCAGCACGCTGGACACAACCGAAAACACATAAAGAAAACTTAAACACAAGGGGCTCCATCGAAAAGGGAGCGAGAAAAATTGGGGGCGTTCACAGAAGGGGAAAGAGGAGAGTAGACGAAAAAAAAAGAGCGAGTGGGAAGAGCAGAAGAACTAGCAGAAGTGGCTTGCAGAAGGCACGGGTGATCAGACGAAGAGCAGAGCGCGTAGCAGACGACAGCCCGCCGTGGAGGCGTCGTCGTCTTTTGTGTTGTTCTCGGAAGAGCCCTGGCAACAACAACAGCAGCGAGGACGACTGGAGCGCGTAACAACCACTGCTCTTTCCTTGGCCGCTGCTGGTACCACTGTAGCAGTGGCCTTCTCGGCCGAAACTAAAGGGATGGCAACAGCGGCAGATGACCCCCGGTCATCATCGTACACGCGTCATAGCGAACCCTTCTTGCAGACGTCGTCAGCTGCGGACGTTTGCCTGCAGACGACGGCGGAGTTGCGCGTCACCGCCATGTTTGGTTCCTGGGATTGGCTACAGCCTGCAGCGCGTGGTCGCTTTTTCGTGCTGTCTTTATTTTTTTTTGTGCTTGTTTGCTTTGAGTAGTGGCCAGTCACTAACGGCTATACTACAATTCAATCTACCATTTTCTTGCGTTTCTTCTTTGTGTGTCTTCTCCTCCTGCAGTGTGATGAAGACGCTCTAAATTGTGTTCTGAAGGACATGCTGGACACGTAACTCAGAAAGAACTAACTTCAGGTCCTACGGCGGAGTGGCAACTGAGGGCTTAATGCTCGAGATTAGAGTTAAATCGTATGGAATGTAAAGTAGAAAAAAAACGTATACACTCTTATAAATATAACAATTATTTATTACTGGCGTTCGACAAGGATCTCTACGAACAAGAGTGTCACCGTAGGTATAGTGCACTAAAGCTTTATATATATTAGAAACAGCCAGTTCGTCACAGATGTCATACCCTTGCGAGGCAGACGCACTAAAACAGACGGCTGCAAACTGTAGAGCCATCACGAACAGATAAATTCAATGTAGTTGAAAGTTGCCTCAGTGAACACAAAATTGATCATGGTCTTCCGCGTACCTGTTTATGTACTGTCGAACGCTTCGAAAGGAAAGAACGCAAGAGGCCAAGGACCGCTGGAAGACATGTTCGGGCACGAAAGACCGTCACGGATGTACATTGCGGAGTTCTATGGTTGGCAGACGCTTGTTGGCTCCATCCGGGAGATGAAAGGTTGCGGTTGGCTTTTGTGCTATTGAAAGTGCGATTTTGTTTAATGCCACCGCACAAGCCGTAGAAGTTTACAGCGGAGAATGAATGTACGACAATGTGGAAGGGTTAAAGAAAAAAGGTGGTAAGTATTGTGTAAGATATCATGATTCGATACCAAATCGATGTTCAGAAGCCTGAAGAACCAGCAGAACCAGAATAATATGCGATAATATGTGAAGTATCCAGGGATAAGTGTCCATTGATTAACTAAAAGATCCATATTTTTTTAACGACAGCCAGTTGTTTTTTTTTTTTTTTTTTTTTGCGTAATCGCTGGCGAAACCACTTCGTGCAACGAACTCGCTTATTGACGTAAAATTACGGTGGTGAATGCTCGAGATGTTGTAGCAGGCATTAAATCTACCCAACATAGATTACCAGCCCAAGTCGGTGCTCAGCGGCGTGTGTTTACAAGATCCACGCAAATTCATCGTCACCGCAATGTCGTCACAGGTTTACTACAAAATACGCAAGAATAACGCAGGGACCCGATAAGGTACCGCGACTATCACTGTTACCTTGATGTGGATGGACCCAGAGATGAGCTGCAGCATTAATCATGTGAGAGGCTGCACTGTCGTTTCTTCCATTTCTACAACATCTAGCTCTAGAGGTATTAGTATAGCTAGATATAGGCAAAAGACACTTCAGCATTGCTTACGTAAGCGTTTCGTGAACAACATACACATGAGTAACACGAGATGGTATTTGAGCCTGTACTGCACGCTAAACCACCGTGTATACAAGGCAGTTATTACACCTCGCGGAATTCCTATAAGGGTCTGGTTTGCCATCTGCCCAAAATCTACTCAAAAACCTTGGAAACGTTCATTATATCCAGTGCAGTACCACTGAATACCCGAGTCTTCTCAAACTGTTCATTATATCCGAGCTTAGTACCTTTACATTATCCGATATGTCCGACGTGTGTTCCTGTATGGTGCGCCGGCTTCGCCCTATAGACCTGCCGCCTGTGCCTCTTCGATATACAAACCACATCACCGCACATTGCTGCCGCCGCGGCACAAAAAAAAAAAAAAATCGTTGTTGTGTGAAAATCCTATACACCTTCTCTTTAAGATACGTTTTCTCCAACGGCGTACGTTGTCCCCAATAACACATCCGTAAATAGTCGTCGCACATTCCGCGATTGTCACGATTGCACGCCTCGCCTCGAAGTTCCAACCAAATTTCACGGGATTGCATGCAGTGTCCGCGTATCCCGTTGAAACACACCCTGCCGGTGTGCAATGGAGCGGTGACCGGAGCTTTTAAAGGGCTTGTGGAATTCTCGCTTTCCCCGCACTTAGGCCGTGCTCGAGTATCACAAAAGCAGGCGACAACCAAAACGCGATACGCGGAAACAGGTCCAAACGCGACCAACCCAAAAGCAGAGGGGGCGGCGGTTCTGTTTCTACGTCTGTACTGTATAAAAAGATTCACGTAGTAAAAAAGAAAGAAACGTCGCGAAAGAACCACAATGCAATGCTCGGGGTGAGAAGGAAAAGGGGTTCGGAAACTTCCTGATCCCCTATATAGATGCAGCGATTCTACTCTTCGTGCTTATAAAGGACCCCACAGCGACACGTGAACCGTATAAAGAAGGCTCGGAAACAAAGGAAGCCCCGTTCCTGCTTTTCTTACGGGTCGACGTCTACCGAGGCATGCCACCGGTTTTGGCACGGGTATAGAACTGAAGATGCTCGTGGTTTAAAAAAACAAACGTAAGAACTGAAATAATCGTCGGAAATAATGAGTCAAAGCGGAGCAGACGAACAAGAGTCGCTCGACCAACAGAAAGGCTCGACAAAAGTTGCCGTCTGCTTCGAACAGAGGCTCAGATGGCAGCAGACGTGTATCTTCTGGCAGAGCGAGCCGAGCAGATGGACTCGGAACAATGGCCGCTCAAAACGGAACGCACGCGGAAGAAGCGAAACTGCAGCGGCTGTGATTATGTAGAGAGGGCGAGGACGCGGAGAAGATGGTCATAACGATGGGAACAAGAAAGGAGAGTAAGTTTGTCGTAACTGCGCAACGTTTTCGTTTCCGCACTCTGGTGTTTGTAGAGTTTTACGTCCGAAAGGCAACACTTGAATTACGAGAGACGCCATAGTAGTGGAATCTGCGGGGCTTATTGGATAAGCGTGGCGTCAGAGATCTCATCGGCGCGTGTGGCTTGGCTCGAAAATGGCTGATTGATAGTAGAAGAGGTAATAAAGACCAAACGTCCCTGCCACATGTATTTTAAAACTTCGCAGGTGCAGACTCAACGCGACGTCTTCAAGAGGACAAGAAAGACGAAAGCGCACGAAGAGGGTAAGCAAAAGAAATGCTAATTATTTGGCGCTACAACAAAACGGGCGTCGGATATCATCAGCCGTAAGCACAAACACTCCCAGTGCCTCGTGCAAAAAAAAAAGACGCAGACGACGAAGTCTGGGCGTTGGCAGACTCGGAAACAGCAAGAAAACTGTAAGAAATGCAATGAAGTAACACCGATGTATCGCTATGCGAGTGTTTTATACTGCCGCTTAGCAATAACAGAAACAAGAACGAAGGCATTCATTCGTAATGCGAGAAACGCAAAAGAGGGAGAGTTGCAAGGGGAGCACGCAGGCAGCCAAGCCTAGCCAAGCCAAGTCGGAAGATTCCCCGGACAGACGGCGCGAGCAGACGACGTCTTGTTTTAGGCACCGCCGCCGCAGCAGAAGAAGAAAATAAAAATGCAGCCGTACTACCGCCCGATCGTTTGTGGCCCGCGCACACCCACGTACAACAAACTATCCACCCTCCGCTGGCTCCAGCAACAGTGCAAGCCGACGCCTGCCGACGCCACCAACGCCCACACTTTCCGAGTCGCCGACAGTATATATAGTATGCACGAGCACGTCTCTCAAAGTTCTTTTGGGAGTGCACGTCTCGCGCACGTGCTCGTTCGACGGAAGACATGAAAATTAGAGTTTCGCTACAGAGCAAGGCTCATTCGGACTACTTTCTTTAGCGAAAGGAAAGAAGCTACGGAGACAGAGCTCTTCTGCAGATGTGTGACTGCGCCAAGTAGTCCGACAGAGTTTGACAGCGCTTTGTGTTTCGGGAAGTTATTCTGCACAATAAAATTCCGCCATTTCGGCGAATTCTGCACTGACGTTGTTTTGCAAGAGCCAATCCAAACAGCCAATCAAGACAAATATTTAATTAGTCGTACACTGATAAGCAAAGGAAATCTTTACGAAAGCCGTACAGGTGGCCTTGGTTCGATGAAAAATAAAAAAGGTATCGAGAGCGTGATCGGTGATACAGGCCGACCTGCCAACGAGAACAAGTTTGGGAAGACACCAAAATCCAGGCAACGATGGGCCAGAAAATTTCTCTTCGCCGGTGGCTTGTCTAGAAGTTAAAACAACCGCTCATCAGAGTATGACTACAAGCGAGCTTCCGAGCCCAACATGTTTCTCAAACCGCACTACAGAGGTCACTATCATTTGTGAAAAAAATAATAATAATGAGCCATTCAACTCTGGGAAGGTGGACGACCAGCGAAAATGTTTAGCGCATGACACAGAGGTGACACAGAATTCTGAAGAAAGGTACGAGCATAACTATTGTCCTGATCGGTGGTCATTGTGACGATAGGTACGCACACACATTCGGGTATCACCTCTGTTGTTAAATCTGTCCACGTAAGACAATGAATGGCTCATACCCCCTTAAGAAATGGCTCATACCCCCGTAAACGTGGCCTCCCCATTACGACGACAGAAGTGAAATTCTACGCTGGCATGATGAGCGGCAACTGAGCCAGCTGTGGAAGAAAACGACGACGCTCGAGCTATTGCTGATGATGATAGTTTTTCCGCGCAGACGCAACGGCCTAGCCATAGACAGCTTGGCTGTAAAAAGTGTTGAAGGCACTCACACCTACTCCGCATTATCTACAACAACTCGGCCTCACAGCTGTCGCTGGTGTGACGTCCTCCGAGCTCTCTATAACTGCACCGAGGAGACATCTTTCCGCCTTATATACAACAGGCGGGCGTACGTGTCATTGGCATCGCGTACACAAGGCGCCCGCCGACCGACCCGCACGCCTACGCTACGCACACCGGCGCCGTGTACGTCGCCGCAAGCATCCTTCATACGCTGTGGCAACTGCAAGGTCTTCACTCAATTCTCTTCCGGCGACGCTATACAACGCAAGTCTTCGCGTGGGAGCCCGTTACACAAAGAGCGCGGGCGATCAGAGAAGAAGAAAAGAGAGCTCGTCTTCGTTGCGTCACGACGTCGTTCGGGCGAGCGACCGACCTGCCGCGAGAGCATCTGAACCGTTCCGTGCGAAGACACCGGCCAGCAGGTGCATCGCGCGCCGAACGAGAACGAGACGGGAGCATCGACGGGCGGAACGACGACGCACCGTGAGGAAAGGGGGACGGGCGGAGAGGCCATATTGTTTCGCGTGGTCGCCAACCCTATACCCCTCCAATCACACGCACGCGCACACGCACAGACACAAGTACACATACACAAACACAAGTACACACAACGGTGCAAACGATGCAAACACACACACAGGCACAAACACAAACACACAGGTACAAACACACAGGTACAAACACACAGGTACAAACAGACAAAAACGTGCAGACAGACCAGATGCGCGTACAAACGCTATCGCCGTTCGCCGCACTTCCTGATGGTCGCCCTCGCAGTATGACTGTACGCGGATTGAGTTTTACAAATCGCATCCGGTAAAAACATTACATGATCAGTTGAAGGCGAAAAGAAAGGGCTCAGTTAGGACAGATCGTCACAGGACCTAGCCTACCACGTAGTTTATAAAAGAGGCCGTTTTAAGTGTTGAAGGGCAGACTTTAATAACAAATATCAAAGCCTATAGCAAATGAAAGCTTCTTTTTTCCCTTTTTTTTTCAGTAACTGAGTTTGTTTCTGTTTAATATTTGGATTTAAAGATGCAATTAGGGCAAATAGGCTGTGTTAAGTGGTTAATGCGCACTATTAGGTGCACCAAGGAACCACTGTTAAAGTATATGGGTTTCAGATGTGTCCCGGATATTCCGTTTTGTTACACCCGATGAACTGCGTACTGCTGAGTTATATTTTTATGCGTGACCGCATATGGGTGCTCTTCAGCTTGTGTCCTTTGTTCCATGATTATCGCATGAGAATGAGAGTATCTATATCGTTAAATAAGCAAAATATAAATGAATCTAAAAAAGGAAAGTTCGGAAATGCGGTAACCCCAGACAAACTCGCTCTCCGGCACACCGGAGCAACTTGGCACTTCGCCCAAAACTCCATTTCCTATTAGACGATCAGGAACGCCCGGGGAGGTTTTGAACAGATTCCAATGCGCTCGATATGCAGTCGCGCGACACGTAGGCGATTCCACGAAATCGAATCGGCGGCTTTTAATTAAAGCGCGAATTATTCTAGACGATCGCACACGATAAAACCAATAAAAAAGATCTGCTCCGATAGTCCAAGCCTCTGAGAAGAAATTCGCTCTACCGAGATAAGCAGCGCCTGCTCCGAACTTAATATCCTGGCCACTGCTGTCACATCTATTGGCAGTTACTATACCTGCGAAAGGCACACATCGGATATCGGGGTTCCATAATGCGCGCTATAGAGCCAATATAACGGCTGTATTTCTTCAATTTTATCGGGAAAATAGGCTGTTGCGGAGCATTAGGCAAACACATTTGCCTTGCCTGGGAGTAATTCATGGTATTTCTCAGCTGTAATCGATGGCGGAATGCCAACTGAGGGCTCCTTTTAAGTGTGGACCATACTGTAGCTGGGAACAATACGCCTCAGTCAAATGATCTAATAGTTCTCAAATAGAGAAATGTTTCCTGGCCTACGCACCATACGAAGTCTTCAAATGTATCGCATAATCTCGAATTTCTGCCATCGTAGAGGCTGCCCGCTATGCAAGACCTTCAAGCGCAATCATAAGTTAAACGCCTTGCGAAATAATGATTGTGATGATGATCATGATGATGTCACCATTGCTTTCAAAATACGGTTCGTCGCACATGCCACCCAGGTTATTTCTTTTTGCCTTTCTTGGTGTATTTTAATCAGTAAATACGTATATACGCTTAGCATAAGCATAAGTTAGCTTCATTGCGTGTTATCCCGTTTTCTGTTTGCGTGTTCCACCGATATCCTAACCGTCCCCTACTAGTCACTACAGCAGATGCATTTACGTTTCCCCCATTGTCCTTGAAACACAAGCTTCTCGCTCGGACAGTCTAGCCACGAACGAAAACTGCAAGAAACGCCTCGAACATATCGCACCAACAAGAAGCACGAGAAAGAAAAAAAGAAAGAAAAAGGAAGAATCCAGAAATACCTCAACGAGAGCACGCAGTATACAGAGGAACGAGTGAGGGCGTTTCACCTCAATCCATCAAGCCCGTGTCAGCGATCGCTCGGGAAAGAAAAATAATAATAAAGACCCACGCCCTGCTAGGCAGCGACCACCAACGCTAGGTACACCCCAAGCACACCATCGCGACGCCCGGGTCATGCATAAACGTCAAGGTTGGGCGAAGAAAAAATTTATACACCCCCATCTCTCTGCAGCCTAACACCCGCCCCCTTCCCAAACTTCTAGGACGCCCACTTATACCGCCATATAGAGCTTATACCTTCGTTTCCGTCAAAATTTAAAAAAAGGAAGAGAAAGCGATGCCTCTTTGGTTAAACAAAGCGAGAACATAGAACAAAAAAACAACGAAATATGGGCATGCGAAGTATAGCATGCACACTCTCTAGTTGACCTTGGCGTATGTACCCTACAGGGGGTCACCAGAAGGGGGGCAAAGTTACTCCGCGCCACGCTCGGGTCGACCGCTCGTTTGTGTTTGCGGAGAAAGTTTGTGGTTTATGGAAAAAAAAAAAAGAGAAAACGCTACAACAGGCTACGCGCATATGTCAAGGAGGGCAAATCGTGACACGCCCGAAGCTTGGCTAAACTGTCTCAATTCATTCGAGAGTTGCCTCACAGCATTCCCGTGTGTGTACACTCAATCTCGCGGGTCACTCTGACGTCACGTTTCCGGCACACATTTTTTTTTTTTTTTTTTCTGGCCGAGCGTGTATGTAACGGCCACGTGGTCAGACTGATCGATCAGGCGGTACCGCAACGTCGTGCTCTGATGACGAGGAATTAAGGAAAGCCGCGAAAATGGAGCACGCGCTTTCCTGGCGCATTTTTGTAGAGTTTGAAAACGAGAACACGTTATGGAAGACGTCCAAGCTAAATGCCACTGACAGGCCGCATCAATAATAAGTGCGCCTTTGATGTGTAGAAACAACGATGGATGAGGAACCTGGCGAGGAAGAACGGTAATGGCCGCATTTTACCACGGTAAACGTCTGAATAAAGAAAGCATCTTGGATGACGATAGACCTAAAGTGGAGAATAAACATGCCTAAACGAAGTATCGTTGAAAACAAACACACTTTGTCATGAACATGATTATTGTATGGAGGCTTCACGTCAGTTTATCCCTTCATAGGGTAATGAATTGTTCGGGAAACGCCCGTAATGCTAGCTGCCAACATTTGCGAAAGCGCCAAATAAGTAAGTTTATCGACCTTTAGTTGGATTCATATTTCGGCTCATCCTGATCAGAGCAACATTTGTTTTTTTCGTAAGGAATCTAAGTTTTAGGTGTTGGGTATATCTAAATAGTTCAACAAGACGGTGAGTGACCGTTTTCAAAATGTCAGACCAGACACGCGGACCCAAAATAGGAGGCAATAATTAATACACAAGCATGTCTGATGCCGCAGAAACCGCAAGAGATACGAAACAGTGTGCTTTTTTTTTTCTTCATTTATCGCTCAAACGTATCGATTTTCGTGTAACTGCGCGTCTCGAAACAACAGCCTTAGCCACATGACAATGAAGTTCTCTCCTGAATACGTGTAATTCCCTGCATGCTGTCTATAAAATGGTTCGAGGAAAATAAGTGTCGGCAGTCACATCTGACCTATCGAGAGAGTCGAAAAAGTGGCGTCCACGCCTATACGTACGAACAACAAAAGATACAAGCACCGAGAATTCGGCGTTCGCGCACAAACGTGAGCGCGTCAGCCAATCACGAATAAGAAAGGACAACTCCCTCCTATATAATTTAGCGTGCTGGGGGAGGGTGGCGATCTACAGCCTTATTATCAAGAATGCTCGACGTGCCGGGCAGCCCAGCCTGGACTTCCAAAAAAGAAAAAAAAGAAAAAACGCGCGAGACACATCACCTGCAAGTGCATATAGAGAGAAAGGGGGCAATGGAGGTGACGTAAACAAAACCGAAACAATGCATCACACCTCCTCCTCCCCTGCCAAATAGAGCACCGCACGCACACCTATTTTGCTCCGTGCCTGGCATGCCATCCGCCGGCCCTCTCGCACAAAACGCCATACGGCGACGACACGCGGAGGGGGGCACCGATCAAGAAAATTTCGCTCGTCCAAAATCGGCCCACGCACGAGCTAGTACACACATCGGCGTCGTCCATCCGTACGTACGTCGTCCCTCGCGGGAATTCCTCATACCCCCCGTTCTGTGAACGAAGGAACATCGTGGCCACACCAGCCGGCGCTTCGTTCATGTGGGCCGTCGGTTCGTGATCTATGGGCACACACATAAAAAAAAAAAAAAAAAAAACACGAGCGTCGGCGTTTCGCAGCAGCTATAAGCCTCCTCCTCCGGACAATTCCAGAACGCACAGGCCGGCCGGCGGTATATAGAGAGAGGGGGGCAGGGGAACGCGCTCTCGTGCGAGTGTGCATTCCTGCCGATAAGCGCTGTCACGACCGTGACCCCTTCCCTCCGAAGGGTCAGCCCTGCCCCGGGACACACCACTCCTCACAGGCGCGCGCGGGGGTCGAGGAAGGGGGGTCACGACCCCCGGGGCCGCGACCTTCGACACCTCCGCCCCCGCGCCACAGCCCAGGCCAGCCAGCATGAGCGAAACCCCGAACGCAACAAGCAACAGGAGGGAAAAGGGGGCGCTGAATTACATATGGGGGTAGGAGGGAGGGGGGGCTCAGGCGAGAGGTGTTTGCTTGCGACACGGTGTGGGTGCGTGTAATACAACGCGTGTAAGCGACAAGTAAGGTATTGGTTGTTTCCTTTCTTTTCGTAGATTCGAAGCGCTCTTACATCTACAGATATTGTACCTCCCCTGAGCAAAGGTGTACCAACCGGCAATATCACGATAAGGACGATTTTCTCCGACGACGACGAATGTAACTTGAAATTGAGGACCACTGTCCAAACTTGACATTGGGAACTTTCCGGCGTGGGTCCGAACTACGAGTAAATTCAGTTTTCTTTTTCAATCGGCGAGCCCGTAGTCCGTATACTCTGATCTAAGTTATTTGTTTACGGCCTCCAATATGAATCGCATTGAGCATAGCAAATGGGGCATGGCATCATGTCAAAGATGGCGCACGTACGTCACTATATTTAAGGATGCCAGTCACAAACAAATGTCGACAAGGATCCAGTGCTTTCGAACTATCATATACTTACGCACGCCATCTTTGACATGACGTTATGCCGTTTGCCATCGAAGCATCGTATGACAACGCGATAAGAACGCCGAAGGCTTGAGCAAATAGTCGTTTTTAGAAAACAGTTGACTTCTTACTCTATACCCATCCATCCATCCATCCATCCATCCATCTAGACATTCATCTAGATACCTAGACATCTAGAGATGTCTAGATCTATCTATCTATCTATCTATCTATCTATCTATCTATCTATCTATCTATCTATCTATCTATCTATCTATCTATATCTTAGTTACAAATAAGGAGAAGGTAGGATTTCATAAAGTGTATGGATTTATAACCAGCTACCTCCTTCATCCTGCTCCTCCGGAGGAAAGTGAAACATTACTGCACCTTGTCGTCCCCTGCAATGCAGGACGTACATAGCAAGCCATTTCGCGTAGGTACTGGCCTGCGTGACCCAGCCTTCGGGGGAGAGGGCGCAAGGTCACCCAACGAGGGGGCGCTGAAGGCCGTGACCGAGAGTGTGTGGGTATGTATATATATAGCCTGGCTGCGAACGCAATTCCAATCATCGTATGCTAAGTGCCGCTGCACTTCTCGCCCTCGACCGCTGGGCAACGCAGCCTCGATTTCTTTCTTTCATTCCTTTTCCTTTGTTTTATTTTACCGAGTCTTGCTTTGCTCCATAAACGTCCATGTGCGAATATATAGGATAGCTGTTTTAATACACAATCTGAGGTGCGTGCTCTCGTATTTCGGCCGTTGCGGCACTGCAAACGTTCCGTTTTTCGAAACTTGCTAAGTTATGTCTTTGATTCTGTTTGAATACGAATTAGTCCCATCGGTAATGATGAAAAAAAAATTACTAGGTCTCAGTAGACGGCGCCAAGAGTCATGACGTCATGCCGTCACGACGAGCTAGTGCGGGAAATTCAAGGCAACGTCGCCACCATCTTATCGAGCCTCCATTCACGGTAGGAGCGGCGTGTTAGCACTGTTATAAGGGTAATTTGCCGATAAAATTAAACTTTTATCTTCAGTGTCACCTTACCACGTGTTGTAACTAAACAGTGGGTTTGAAGAGTTCCGGAATAATTTCGAATCACCTGGGGATCTTTGACGGCCGCCTAAAGCTAAGTGCACGAGCACTTTTGCATTCTCGTCCACCTCAACATCTGTTAAATAAAAATTACATAAAATATTGAAGCACAATGTTAAATATGCGTAATTTAGACCCTTTCGAGCGAAAAGGGTTGCAAATTGGTCTAACTCACAGCCATACACCCTTTTGGGTGTAAGTGCACGAGTTATAAGACCAATTTGCGCCATTCTTGCTTTTAAGCGTGCAAGTTATTTTACAGTGCACCTTGAAAATGCGTTACTCTTTTTTACTGTGCAAGGCACGCGACTATAGAAGTTATTGAAACGTATACGCTCACTGCTATAGCGTGGCGTTCGCCACAAAGACCGTTTATACAGCTATACGCTGCGGCAAGCTTATACAGCACGTGTATAATGCGTCGAGGCGTTACCGCAAGTCGAGCCATTTGGCGCCATTCCAGCGAAGCGCGTCGCCCCGACACAGTTATCGCAGACTTTTGAAGCGCTTCCTCTTGTATCACCGTCCGAGAATGCGTTGGGTGAATGAGACGCGTCTGGAGGGGAAAAGTTGATTACTCAAGTGTTCCTGGGAGCACCTCTTGCAATCATTAGTTTCATCATAACCTTTTTGAGGCGGTTTGCTGATTCTTTCGCGTGCGGCGGGCACAGTGCGATGTATCCCCGCCCGTATATACGCTTTCCCGGAAAGAGGGAACTGCAAAGCATATACGCGGGCTCGTATAGACTCAAAGTACGGGGATAGTTAATGCGATAACATTACAAGCGGGCTTCAGCAACAATGGCGGCATCTAACAGAAAATATGGGCCAATCCCGAAGGCAGCGCAGTCTAATACAGCCTCTCAAAGCGCGAGCTGCCACGAACGAAGAGTGCGAGAAAGTGGCACGTGACACACGTGCCAGACGTTTCAAAGAAGGCCTCTGGCAAAAGAGAAGCACGGCGCCGCGGCCGCCGTATCTTGAAAGCCATCTGCGACGTGTAAAAAGTGCGCGCCCGCGCGGACCTCATCTTCAAAGCGATCTGCGACGTGGGAAAAGTGCGCGCCCGCGCCGGCCTCATCTTCAAAGCGATCTGCGACGTGGAAAAAGTGCGCGCCCGCGCGGGCCTCATCTTCAAAGCGATATGCGATGTGGACAAAGTGCAACTAGTGCCGGTACCTTCGTATACGCTGTGCTCTCGAAGTTTGAGTTCGCGTTGAAGCGAGAAACAGCACGAAGGCCAATTCGCTCGCTGCTGCTGCCCCGCTCCCCGACTGAAGCGTTTTGACAGCGAGTTTCCGCGGTCATCGAGCGAGATGTACTCATTTGTACCTGTGCACGCGTTACACCGTGCTTGTTAATTTATTTAGTAAGCGAATGTTTGCAACTTTATGCGGCCGATAAAACTAATATCCGTACTTCGTATAGCTTGTCTAATAATTGCTATCGCAATGAATGCTTCGCCTTTCGGGCAAAACTTGCGACATTTTTTTACAAACTAAAATAAAAGGAGGAAACGGGGTATGCATATTAGTCCTTTTGGGGAGTAACTGACTTACCACAATCCTTGCTCCTTTGCGGAGTAAATGGGGGGGGGGGGGGGTGCGATGAGTAACTCCCCAATGTGATTACTTCTTCAAGGACACATAGTTACTCTTTTCCGATCATCCTCGAGGGAGCAATACGTGGTAACTCTTCCTTTCACAATACCGCGCACGCCTTTGATCGCAGCCACACCGCGACCACAGTTGTGTGTATTGGACATGCCGTGGAAGTTCGTGGAGCGTTATAATAATTTAGAATAACGACTCTACTGCAGGTGCCAAAAAAAAGTGTAGGAAAGAAAGAAAAGTGACACGACAAAGGAGAGACAAGCTCGCGCCGTCAACTTTCGCACGCGGTGGCCAGCCGACGTCATTCGCTCCCCCCCCCCCCCTAAAAAAAAAACAATCGCCTCTCGCTAATTGCTGTCTCGCTGGCACTGTTTGTCTAACATCTGAAGTTTCGCTACACTGCGTGACACTGCAACGCTCCGTTGGGACACATCTGTTTGAGCGGACCCGACGTCGTCGTCGTCGAGGCGTGGAGAGCAAGCCGTGAGGCACGGCCGACTTCACGGCGCGGAACGGCGTATACTAGTAACGCACGGTTCACACCGGTCCCCGCGCCATAGGAATCCGTGCGTGCGCGCGTCCTTCTCCTGGGACTATCCCACGCCATACGTCGTTCGCCATTGGCGAGCCATTCACCTCGCCTCCAGAAAGTACATGGCACTATTGGGGCGGCCTTCAAGAATAGATAAGATTACATAAATAGATTAGATTAGATACATAGATAGATAGACTGGATGACAACAGCGCGACGAAAGACGGGGAAAACAAGAAGGGACGCTTATATAATACAATAATCATTTTAAGGCATGCAGTCACTGCAGTGTTGTGCAAATATAGTCGAACGCCTGCACAACTACCTGTATAACAAAGCATTTCGCATGTCCCGGCCGAATTCCTGTCTGTCACGTGTATTGCGAGCACCTCCACAGCGAAGAGCGCTGTAAAAATTATTATTATTATTATTATTATTATTATTATTATTATTATTATTATTATTATTATTATTATTATTATTATTATTATTATTATTGTCATCATTATCATTATTATTATTTGGTATATGTACACATATACGCAAAAGAAAGCCTGTACAACGCAGGAATACAGGCGTCCCCGAGGGCTGATTTGTTACTTGACAGCGAACGCACGTAGCGGCAGAGGGCAGCGGTGCACCCATGTATAAAGCGCCACCGCGTCCGGACACCGCAGTAGCTGCGTCAAAATCTAGAACGAAATTCCGCTGCGCTGTCACGTTACTGCGAGACGTGTAGGCCCCGCGAGTTTTACGGAGGAGACATGGTTCAACGAAGACGTCCGCGAAAGGACACAGGCCGTACACACACCGTGAAAAACGGGGGGGGGGGGCACAAAAGACCCAGTCCCGCGCGCTTCGTGTTTTTCTTGCTTTTTCGTGCGCGTTCTATAGCGTGCATGTCTCTCGTGGAATGGATTCCAGCGATGTATTATAAACCAATGCAGTGCCACTTCGCACTCGCTGGCCAAGCTTCTCTGGCCTCTCTCGTGTTGCAAATCGTTCAGTAAGCGCTCGGTGCCTTTCCCACCGCTTTAGTATAGTCGGCGTCCTTTGAGAGAAGGACGTCTCTTAAGACGACGACATGGACAAACGACAATGACAACACCAGCGTCCTTTTGTGTTGCTGATGCGAGTCGCGGGGCGGGACGGCGCAACAACCCACGCCTTCGCCACGAAGACGGTGGAAGCTGTTAGTTAGCGAGCCATTTGCCGTTTCTCTCGCATACAATGCTCAGCTTGACTATTTTTTTTTCTGTTTCTTTTTTTTTCTGAGCCGTTCGCACAACGTGGACCTATCCCACTGTTTCTAATTGTCGTTGTTTCGAATATGTCGAAACGCCGTCGTTTGCCAAGTACTCAGCTTCGTTCACTTTGAAACGCCAATCGTCGTTACATTATAGTTTCAACCTTAGGGTTGTCCCACTTTACATCACGTGTCATGGGGCTGCACACAAAAGCCACAAACACTTAACACACAGTTAAAGGCACATTCACACTAGGCCGACACGACACCGACGGCAGACCAAAATCGGTGTAGTGTAGGCCTAGTGCGAATGAGCCTTAAGCATACAGAAAATCCTAAACCCGGAGCAGTGGGAAGCACAACTGTCTATCTCGGACCTGGAGGAGCAGCTTGCTCTCCTGGATCAGGTCCGGAGGGCGGCTAAGCCAGCGGGGCCCTGGACTAGAGGACTCCGACCGTCTATTCCCCCAAACCCTATTTCCCTTCTCACCAATAAAGTTTCGATCTATGTATCTATATTTCAAACACCATTGCCTACGTTTATCCCCTGGTCTCAGGCACCGCCAAACTATACCGACGTCTTCGATTACTCGTAAATTTGCGCACCGGGTAGGGAGCCGTGTTCTGACGTCTCTCTCATTCCTGTCTTTCTCGTTATATTTCTGCGATATTCGCAATGCATTCGCCTTTTCACGATTCTTTGTCATTTCTATTTGAATTCACAGTGGCGTTAGGGGGAGGGCTGAGTATAAAAATATACATGGACACTTCTCACCATGCAGCTCGGGCGCCAATTACATTACCGTATACCACAGCGTCGTATAACAAAGCACGCAGAGGCAGTTCTCGTACGGTTCTATGCTCTTTCACATCGTATTTT
Organism: Dermacentor silvarum; assembly: GCF_013339745.2. Classification (NCBI taxonomy): domain Eukaryota; kingdom Metazoa; phylum Arthropoda; class Arachnida; order Ixodida; family Ixodidae; genus Dermacentor; species Dermacentor silvarum. Next base: position 43,683,438 of record NC_051160.1, read on the forward strand.
ACGCCTAGACAACTTATATACGCCGGTCGCAGTGGCGTCTGGCAGTTGGAGATAATGCACGTGGACAGATCGTCATTCCGGCCGATAGTCAATATCATCATTGTCATCATCAGCCTATATTTGTCTCCACTGCAGGACGAAGGACTCTCCCTACGATCTCCAATTACCCCTGCCTTGCGTTAGCTGATTCCAACTTGCACCTGCAAATTTCCTAACTTCATCACCCCACCTAGCTTTCGGCCGTGCATACGGCAGGCATTGCCAAATGCTGACTGCATGGGAGCTTACCAGTATCGTTGAAAAGAAAAGTGTACAATCATTGCATTCTACCTGTGCTAACATGAGGGGCAGAAACTTGGAGGTTAACAAAGAAGCTCGAGAACAAGTTAAGGACCGCACAAAGAGCGATGAAACGAAAAATGTTAGGCCTAACGTTGAGAGACAGGAAGAGAGTGGTGTGGATCAGAGAGCAAACGGGGATAGCCGATATTCCATTGACAACTGAGAGAAAAAAATGGAGCTGCTGGGCAGGCCATGTAATGCGTAGGATGGATAACCGGTGGACCATTAGAAGTACAGAATGGATAACAAGAGAAGGGAAGCGCAGTCGAGGTTAGTCAAGATAGCTGCTCACAAAATATATATATATATATATATATATATATATATATATATATATATATATATATATATATATATATATTCGGAGCCGAAGAACCGGCTTAGCATTGCATCAGAATAAAATTGTGACCAGTACGGTGCATAAAACAAACATATTATCGTATAGGCGTTGCATAGATTGCAATAAAGACAATCGTATGCATCCGCCGTTAGCTTTAGAGCATTTCACTAACCACTTCACGGAGACTTCGCTTCAGATATCCCAACATGTACGTTGGTACAGGCATATTTTTTTTTCTTTCGTTCTTGTCTTCCGCGTTGGCAGCGCTGGTTTGAAGACTCCGAACATGCACCAAACCAGGGCCGCGGTCTTTGACCCTCTAGAAACATGCTAGAACCTGATTTTGTTCAATCGCGTTTCTGCTACTAATCTATATATTTTGTTTTGTCAGACGAAGCGCATGTTATAACACACACACACACGCATTTTAGGCACATTTCTCACGCTTCGACGGACAAAAACCCGGGCAGCGACGCCCATTAGCCACGGGACAAGGGCTCACCGAAACCACCAAGGGAATGACGCGCCCACGACATTTTTCTTTTGTTTTATGCGAGTGAGAAAAAACCTGTTATCACAGTCGCGCATACTCATCGGAGCGCTCGGTCTTCACGACACACACACACACAGGAGCACACGTAACCTGAGGACGTCCGAAATACGAACAACGATGGACGGAATGTAAAAGAAACGAAAATACGACTCAACTGACAGGCAAAAACCCAACAGAATAATGTCCATGCACAACGTCAGCCCCTGCAACACCGCTGTACACGTGAGCCCATTTAGTAAGGAGCCCGAGGAGCCTCTCCCGAGACGCAAGCCACAGGAGCCAAATGATGATCCCCGTTGTCGATGACTTGTACTACGGCGTTCCAGTGGAACCGACGCTCTTTACTTAAGCCGGTGCGCTTCCAACCGAAAGAAGCCTCCGGCGGCTATTTATAATAGGAGCCTGCGACGCGCTTCCAAGTGTAGAATTAAGAACAACGTCCCTCCTCCCCCCTCCCCCCCTCTCCTTCCCTATCTCACCGCCCCTCGCGATCCAACGGCGATCAAACGAAGGTGAACTCGAGAGGATGCTCTTACATAAGCACGCCGTAAAAAAGGTGTGGTGGTTGATACACGCTGTAGATGACTATAGAGGGATTGGTGGGGGGGGGGGGGGGAGAAGACGCGTTCTATAACTTTCGTGGACGGCCGCGTCTGTACACGTCGAAGGGGGGCGCTCGCGCGCGCAGAAGCTGTTCGATACGCCCTCGGGCTAGTAAACGAAGCACTTGACCAACGACCAGAAGCCAAGCGGAGCCTAGCAGAGCCGATCGAAGCAAGAAAACAAGAAATAACTAGTGAGTATGTGGAAGCCGGGAGGGGGATCGACACGCGGGCTTTCCTAAATGCCTCGCTCAACCCCCCCCCCCCCCCCCCCCTCTTGTGGACCGTCGTTACGAAGTCAGTGCACTTTTTTGCATCGCCAGAGGGCGCCTCTCACCCCTCTTCTCTGTCTAGTATACACTTTCCTTCCGAAGATTGCGCCGTACGTATTGCAGATGTACTTGCGATACTTTATTTCGCCTATACGCGTAACCGTTTACGCTGTAACCGATTTCAATGTCCCGAGTTTGTTTTTGTCTGCATGCATAACGACTCTCTCGTTGTCGTCTAAGCCCTGCGGTGGCTGCTAATTTTGATCAGCTTGCGCACATTCAGACCTCAGCTGCTTATACCCTCGCCCCGGAGCTCTGAACTCCACATATGCCGGCATCCGATTATTAGAGCCAAAGCCTAAACCATAGCGAAAAGTCAAAGAAGAGAAAAATACATTGCCCCCCCCCCCCCCTCTTTATCTATGTGTATGTAGTGTTCGTGGACAAAAGGGGCGTTTGCGAACACCGAAAACGCCGGCCGCGGGGACGCGCCATTGCGTCAACAAAAACAAAAACGCGACACGGTGGCAGAAGACGCAAAGCACAAGAAAAAAAAAAGAGAGAAAAAAAAGCACGCAACAACATTGAACAGAACCACCTCAAACCCTCGGCACGACGATGCCACGGCGACTCCTTCACCGGCAGGTTGGATCATCGGGCGTTTCTAAAACACGAAGCCTTCGCCTGTCCCTCCCCCCAAACCTCGCACTCTCCCCGAACGTCCCTCTCCCCTCTCTACCAGCGTTGGTCCGACACCACGCAAACCCCACCGCTGTACTTTCCTATACAGACACTAACTCTCCTGTTCCTTTCTCTTTTCTTTCCTGTTCGTTTTCAAGAGCGAACAAGGTAGGTAGCTAAGGCTGGGGAAAGGACAGTGAGGGAGAGAGTTATCGTTTCCTTTCTGCATAGGCGTGCGGAATGTTAATTTGCGAGACTAGAAGAGAATGGAAAGGGAAAAGAAAAATGACCGCATCTCTCTCCTCTCGTTCGCTCTCTCTCTCTCTCTCTCTCTCTCTCTCAAGCATCTCTCCCTCTTTCTGCCGAGCGGAGGAGAGAGGGAGCATCTTGCGACGGTCTTCGCCACGGGCGAGATGCCGTGCAGAGAACTTCTCCCCCGGGCCATTGTTATTATTTCTTAAAGTATTCTTTTTCGGCATGGAGAGCGCAGTGAAGATGAAGGAGAGAGACCAGAGGAGGCACCAGGAATCTACTATATAGCAGGTATAGGAAGTGGTTCGGAGGGTTATAAGCAGCGGTCTCGAGAATGTCGGGAGGGTGGGAGGGGGGTTACGCAGCAGACACCCGCGGCAAACAGACATACACGCATGCACTTTCTCTCTCTCTCTCACTCTTATAATGCGCCATGTGTCCGGAGGACCAAATTGCCCGTAGCCGCCGTCGAAGCCGCACTCTTTATAAGAGGGGGGGGCACTACTTACTACCTGGCCACTGATGCTGCTGCCGCTGCTGCTGCTGCTGTTGCATGATGAAGGGGTCGCGCGGTTGGTCTGTGTGTTGTGTGCGCCGGCCGCGGGCTGGTGCAAATGACTCCTTCCAGGCGTTCGAGAAGGGGAGAGCGTGTAATGCTATATAGTATAACGATGAACACGTGTCTTCCTCCCTTCTCGGCCACGTCGCCTACCCTCTACCCCCTCCCCCATCTCTCTTGATATCCCTGCGAAAAAAAAAATTAAGTAAAGCTTTTGCTTGCCCCATCCTGTCGTCTTCGCTAAGGAATCCGCGCTCTACAACGCGACGACAGAAGAAAGGGGAGGAGCCTGATTATGATGACGGTGACGACGAGGAATTCGGCGACCGGCGTCGTGTCTGAGATTGACTTCTTTCTAGAAGAGGCCGGCTCGGGTGCTATTTTAGGCCCCGTCGAATTATGCGGACGACGAGGCCTGTATGTAGAGAATGGTTCACATCGAACGGCAATCCCTTCTACTCGAGTCTCCTTTGTTTTATAAGCAACAACCATTTTTTTAAGAAATAAGAAATGATGTAATGTCTATAGGCCCTAATGTTTTGTACATTCATTCATCTCTTTTCTTCATTTAGTTATTATAAAGACGTTTACTCGCACATCAATGTTCTCAGATGTGACGATGCTTTAGGCTCAAGGCAAATCGAAGCATTCGTATCTCGCTAATCCCTCTGGAAAAAGCCCCCTCCCCCTTCCTGTGAAAAGCTCGCAGAGACAGTGGCGCCATATTTTCTCCTAATTAATTTAATTATGGGGTTTTACGTGCCAAAACCACGATCTGATTATAAGGCACGCCGTAGTGGGGGACTCCGGAAACTTGGACGACCTGGGGTTCTTTAACGTGCACCTAAATCTAAGTACACGGGTGTTTTTGCATTTCGCCCCCATCGAAATGCGGCCCCCGTGGCCGGGATTCGATCCCCATATTTTCTCCTATATAGGTATTATTGTAAGAAAATGGAATCACCGTCCTACTGTCGATGTCACTGGTTCGCCAAGAATTCCGATAGTAAATCAAGCAAGGCCGAAACAACCTGCAAGCGTATACGTCCAGCACCGCCAGAGCAAATGCCGCGACACAGTCAAACCTCGATATAACGAACCTCTATTTAACAAAATTCGCGATGTAACGAACTATTTTCATTTCCCAATCTTAGTTCCATTGAATTAACGAAACCTCTACTTAACGAAATTCTCGATATAACGAATTTTTTCGCTCCAAGTACAACTTCGTTATATCGAGGTTCGACTATATATAATACATATATATGGAGAATCAGTCACGTGCCTCCATGTGTTCATCACCTAATCGCCCAACTCTTGCTTATACACGCGCCGCAAGAAACGCACCCAAGCCAAGTGTACCGCGACAACCGACGAGCAACAGCGACCATCGCGCTCGCGTGGGATGACAACTCGAGAACCGCGCGGCGGGGACAAGCCAACAAGCCCGCGACGGCCACTTCGAAGACGCGCGAGACAGTCGAGGGGTTCCGCGTCGTCTGCTATAGAGAGGACAGGAAAAAAAAAAGCCGCTTGTCACACGAACACTCACGACGGGCAGTCAAGACGTCTATCTCGCGCCGGCGCTCTCTGTACGAACAAAAGCATCATGGCGGAACTCTCTTCCCGCGCAGAAGTGTATACGCTGGCCAAGAAGGAAGGAACTGTCGTACGCCATATCTTCGGACAAGCCTATACAAGCTTACGACCTTCGTCGTGAGAGAGAGTTGTGCAGAGAAAGAACAGACGACAAGGCTGATCCCAGACAGACGTAGCGAGATGGCCCACGCTTCGATGTAGCAGAAGAACGTCGTCTGTCTGCGTATAGATGTATACTTCTGCGCGTCGCTCGTTGGAAGCGCGCGAAGAAGCCTACTCGCTTCCGTACGTATAAGCGAAGCGCGTGTGCTGCCGACACGGCAGCCGGATATCGCGTCCTCTCAGAGCGTTTATATAAAGGCTGCTGGATGTCACTTCGCAAGGCCCGGCCCCCCTCTTTTCTCCGTCGCTCCTTCTCGAATGGATAAATGAGTGGAGAAAGACCGAACGTCGAGCCATATGAGCGCGATACTCGACGCTCCTCCGGTAGTTAATCGGTCACGCTGTTGCAGGGGGAATCGACGACACGTGATCGGTCTTTAATAGCATTTTAAGCCCGAACATAGTTAGGCAGCGCACTTCAAAAATGGATCCCGAAAGTATTCTACAGGAAGAGGGAAAAGGCCAGCCTAATATGAGAGCTGCAGACGTCCGCACAACGAGCCGCATGCCGATGCGACGGAACATGACCGGTGAAGCCTTGACAGCATAAATCATCATCATCATCATGATAATCATCAACATCATTATGATATTCCATGTCCACTGCAGCATACAGTTTCTGACACAAATCACTGGAGGAAAATCTGGAGTCATTGCTTACCTACGCAAGCTGCAAGTATGATGGTTCAGCCAGGAGTGCTATTCGGAACAATGTCGAATTCGGCCATGTTGTCGAGTTCGCCATCTTGTCGGCTCTGATTGGCCCACAGGGCTGCTCAACATGGCTCATTAAGCCGCCATTACATACTTTTGACAATGTACAGAACGACACCTCACCACGTGAATGATGCGTGGCCCATGAATCTGTCTAAACTTGACCCTTTTGGCTTCGATCGACTTAGTAGTGCCCTTTCAAAAAAAATAATTTTCAACAAACGAATGCGCTTAAATTGCACAATTTACAATTATTCGTGTGCCCAGACACATACTGTGTTCATGCATTTAGAAATTTGTGAATGCTCGCAGTAATCCCTGCCTTGAGTCGGCCATCTCCGGCCTATATACTTGCAAATTTATTAATCTTATACCACTTAATCTACTGGCGTCCTAAACTTATACAATGATAAAGGCAATAATAATTGCAGACAAACAACCCGTATAACTGTACCTTCGCGTTGACGCAATCAGTAATTTGTTATTATTTATATTGCTTTTTTTCTCTCGTAAATTGGCAGTTTCGCACTTCTAATCGGGATACACTTAAGATATCGACTTAAGCGCTAAATTTTTATAGCTGTCTTTTGTGGTAATCGTAATGAGCAGCTACTTCACAGCTGCATGCGTGCAAAAAGGCAGTCCTTTCCAAAAGCCAATTTCAGATTTCACCGACCGGAATCGCCTGGCCGCTTCGTGCTTCGCAAAATTACTGGGCGTAACCAGCTGAGACGGCGTATAATCAGCCTCGCGGAGAAAAAAAAAAGTGTTATGGCTTTCGAGTCATAACCTTTCTCGCCTTCAAACGTCACTCTTAATTAAATGCGCCGCACCGACTCAGATAATAACAGATAATGGATCCGACACGACGCCCAAAGAACGCGACGACCCTTCCGCCATTATAAAGTCGGCCCTACACGCAACCTCTTCCGCCGAGTCCTTTTATCAACGCGCCGCACGTTTCGACTTAAAAGAAGTTGTTACGGGCGCTCAGAAACTGCCGTCATCGTTAAGGCGACCGCGCGATAGGCCACAGTATGTCGTAATAAGGTAGACGCAATCTTTACGGGCGGTATTGCGAACGCGTATACAGCAAAACAAACAAAGCAAAAAAAAAACAAGAAAAAAAGGCAGCCGAAGTGAGACTGGATGATACCCAAGAAGAACAGCAAGGAATGCAGGAGCAAGGTGAACACTAGAACAACAAGAACACAGGAACGAGACGACCGTACGATGAACGTCGTCACAAGAACAAGATGAACGTAAGAAGTTCAACAGAAAGCCTTCGTAACAGCTATATGCCGGGTCTTCCAGCGAACACCTTTCAAAAATTTTAAAGATTGCCTGTGACAGACATCACAATTCTAGTTCATGAGCTGGTCTGCTCGAAGAGGCGGACATTACTTGCGCAAGAAATTGAAATGCATAATCGACTAATTAACAAAAGTTCACTAATTCGGTTTTTAACTAATTATCTTATGGCCCATACTGCAATTTACAAATTTTAGCCGTGGAGTTCGCAAAGCGGATCCACTTGGAACGAATTCTCAGGAAGACACCAGTTTTCAGATATCCCCGAACTTTTCGGAGAAATGCATTGACGTTCCAGTTACTTTTTGTGCTTCAATGCATAAAACGACGTTTTGTTAAGAAAGTAACTGAAACGCCAGCGCATTTCTCCCTTTACTGTCCCTTTCATGTCCCTTTACGGAAGCTTTAGGGTGTAACGTTGCAGACCACGGAAAAGGCAGGGCGGTTGGTTCCAAAGTGAGCATACGCGTGGACTTGGCCTTGCGAGAGCTCCAAACCACGGCAGGGGCCATTTGGAAACGCGCCGACCTTGCCGCCGTAAAAGCAGGAATGTGTCGCTCGACCTTTCTGCAAAGAGGCGTGTTTGCACTGGGCCGCTCGCATAACGCGCGATCCAGTGAACGTGACTCCGATTGGGATCTCGATGTCGAGGCAGGCGCCGTTTACACATAGGTACATATTTTCTTTCCCGGTTTCTTCCTTTGGTTCTTAAGCAATAACTTTCTTGGGTAACTGAATTCCAGACACCGCATCGGCCTTGCATTCACGCTATTAAGGCGCTCGGAAATATGCACCTTGAAAGCGCTAGTATTTGCCCACGTTGGTAAAGCACATTATGAAATTAACAGCCCAACTGGGGCCACAGATTTTATTTATTTATTTATTTATTTATTTATTTATTTATTTATTTATTTATTTATTTATTTATTTATTATTTATTTATTTATTTATTTATTTATTTATTTATTTATTTATTTATTTATTTATTTATTTATTTATTTATTTATTTATTTATTTATTCTCAATATCCAGAACCAACAGAACCGTTATGACAGAGGACATAGTGGAAAGCTCTTGGTTAATTTTGATCGCAGGTTCTTTATCATGCACTCAATGCTTGGTAAATGAGCGCTTTTGTATTGTGCCCTCATTCTATCGTTTCCACTGCCGAAATCCAAGCCGCGACCTCGTAATCAGCATACCGTTTTAAATATATCGTTTATAAGGATGAATTTAGAAACAACTGACCTACAGATTTCTTGTAGACCGCCTTGCATTGTTTTAACCTCGTGTTTTTGACTACATAAAGTCCATATACCTTAATAAAGCTTAACCTAATACAGACAAACCCAGATATATCGAATCTGAAAGGGATCCCAAGAAAGTTCGATGTATACGTAATTCGATATATAAAATGAAAATTTTATACAGAAATTTTCAAGGGGATGTTACAGCTGTTCATTATACACAATAATTCGTTCTATATGGGTTCGATATATCCGGGTTTGACTGTATACCTCTTATGTGTCTCTTTCAGGGAGAATAAGCAGTCGCCGTCACATTGAGGTGGCAACGTCTGCTGTTTAATCATTTAATAGTTTAAAATGTGTCACCCGGCACTGAGCCAGCGCTGAAAAACGTAGCACACTGTGTTCAGTTATTCCAGTTATACATCTCACTTCCCCCAACAACGAGTCGTCTGCTACAGCTTGGAACAGACGGTTTCCGCGTCGTCTGCACGAATCTAAAGGCAGACGGGTATAACCGGCCACAAGCACCACCATCAGTCCTTATACACTAGTACAGGTTTTCCGCGTTGCCAAAAGAAGCCGTGGGCGGTTTGACAGTGCACGACGGTTTCTTCTTCCTGCTTCCTCCAGGTGATCTTTGCAGTGCGATTCAAATATTTAAACAGCTGGCTGCCAAAGACGCCATCGTTATCAGTATCCAGCTCAAGCTCCTTTCTTTTCTTTTTTTCTGCGAGAAAAGAACTCGAAAGCGTAGAAATAGTTTTGTTCGGTATCCCTCCTCACCGATTTTGATGAGGTTGGTTACATTTAAATGAACGAAGATTATGTATATCGACTGTAGAAAGCAGATTATTTAGGCTATCAATCGTTCTACGAAATTTGTCGAACAACGCAAAATTAAAAAGAAAGAAAACAAACAAACTTAAGCATCAAGTTAACAACTTCATAACTAAGCAATAACAATGATATACCACAATCTTGCAAACTGCACCCATCGAAACACGTGAAGACGTCCAGATGAAGCACACCACTGCCAATTTCTTATATCCGTAATACTTACACAAAACACCTCTCCAACCCAAGCATGTAACTCGTGCGCATCCTGTATATCACTATACCATCCACTCGTATTCGCGAACCAGCAAGACAGGCCGTTATCGCAAACGAACGGGGCTTATACACAGGCCAACATATAATACGAGTATAGAGCAAGTTGGGCGCGCTCCTCAAATCGCCCATACTTTTGCAGCAATAGAAGCTAAGGTCGTTTAGTGGTTGAACGACTCCAGCGTCAGATTTCCCCCTACCGGGCTAAGTATGAAAGTGTGTAACATAGGTGGTGACTTGCTGCTGCGGAGACAAATTCCGACAAATCGTTGACTTTGCTATCTCGGCTGCCTTTAATTCACTCACTGGTTTTTGGCGGACTCTTTCTGAGTCATGCATGGCGTCATTGGGGTGAATTATATGACAAAAAAGGAAGGCCAAAGTTCGATTTTTTTTTTTCGAGTTTCGCGCCGAATCCTCAGGGCAGGTATATGTCAGTGTGACGTCATGGACACCAGAGTATTTCTTTTTCGCATTCGAGCCGTTGTGGCTTCGTAAATGTTCTTGAAACTTACTAAGTTAGGTGTTCGGCTTTTCCAGCTATACAATGTCGTCCATTTTTACCGACAAACAATTCGTCTAGGCCAGAGCAGACGCTGTCAAAAATCCGTGACGTCACTGCCAGCTGATGCGGGAAATTCAAGGCGACGGTGTCGCCACCTACCTTTCGTGTTTGCCTATTTTCTGGCTTACCAAGCGCCCTCTCGCGGTAAGATTGGCTCTTTTTTTATCATTTGCGAATAAAGTTTATTAACACAGCTCAGATAATGTTTTTCTCTTTAGCGCTCCCAGCACGTTGAGTCCCAAAACAGCCGAATGGCTTATGATGGCCACCGTGGTGGCGGGCTCCGAATTATGTTTGACCACCCGTGGTCTTCTACCGTGCCCCCAAAGCACAGCAGATGCATGTCGCCAGAGATGGTAATTTTCTTGCACAGGCAACTCTATCCGTTCAAGCTTAGAGCACACCGTATATATAATATTACAGCCAAGCAATACTGACGCACTCCACTAACCACCCAATCACTGCAATCGAAGCACCGTCGATCCATCACGCGCGAGTGAATATAGTACATACGTCCAGAAGGCCGTGTAGCATCTCGACATACACGGTTGCCGCCGGCAGCTACCTTACCTCTTAAGTCTAGCCGTTAAAAAAAAAAACAGAAAACAAGTTCGAGCAAACAAAAGAAAAGAAAGAAAGAGAAAGGCTGCCTGCCCGCGACGTTATGGGGAGTTTGATATGCGCGATCCGGGCAAACCGGAACCAACGGAGAGTGTGTGTCCTTCAGTCCGACGTCTTTCGGTGAAAACCCCGGCGTGCTGCGGCATTGGTCGCAAGACAAATCGCCTCGCCAAACCACCGTGCGTATCTGCGCTCATGTATGCAGTCGCGAATAAAAGCGAGCTGCGAGATGAAGCACGCTTTAACAGTGTTTTCTAATGGAGAGCAGCTCTCTGTGCAGTCCTCAACTACGGCGTGCCTCATAATCGAATCGTGGTTATGGCATGTGAAAAAAGAAAGGGAGGGAGAACACTTTTTTTTTTTTTAGGTGTAAGCTTTAGTTTGGGAACTCCTATCTGAATGCATGGGAACTGAGAAATCGTTTTTCTCATCAACCAATGCACCGATTTTTCTGAGGTTTGATGCATTTCAAAGAAATCTAGTAACCATAATAAGCGGATTTTCAATTTATGCCATCAATAATTTTAAGAAATACTTTTGAATATTGCGAAACTTCAAGAAGCTTAAATATCGAGTTTACAACTCTAGCTCATAATAAAGAATGATTCGTGGAAGAGAGCTCTTGACTGCAGATACGGCCTTCTGTCACATGGGCCTGAGGGCTGACTGGTTAAACTATAATATATATAAAAAATGTAGCAGATGACATATATGGAACATGAACTAGGTCACGTTAGGTAAGGTGTATGAGAAAGGACGCAAGAGCGAAGTGCAGGTGGCCAGCCAGGAGAGCTTGTTAGTTTGCGTGCCGATATCACTCTAACGAGTAATGACGTCACCTGCACCGTAATTCAAAAGTAGAATTAGCCTCTTTCACCAAGGAAACCTAAATGTGGCTTCGCATTTGTTTTGAGCTAAGGCAACCAGTGCTTTTCGCGACAAGTCTTGCATGAAGAGCAAGAATTTTTTTTTCTTTGAATGAGGGCTTCATAGCCCTCATTCGCCGAATCTGTCATAGGAATTACACTTTTTATATTGTCTTTCTTATCTCAAGGAAGTGCGGCCGGTATCTCTTTTATTGCCTTTGCACTTTTTTCCGTTTATAAAGCTTTCAGGACCCTCACTCGGGATATCAACAATGGAAGTTTGTTATAAAGTCGCGCCCGAGACGAAATTACCTTCTTTATAACCGACATTCATTATGAGCACATATACGTTCCACTCTGATATTGGCAAGAAATATATTTTTAAATTTATTTCGTTATGACCAATAATTTTTAAAACCACGTTCGTTATATTGAGGTTTGTAGTTCTTTTGTCATGTGCAGTGTGCCACTAATTGTCGAGTCGTTTCTTCACGCCCCCAAGTGTCATTGGATAGCCGGAAACAGAGTGCATCAACCTTCCTCCACCCGATCTCCTAATATAACCCAACCTACCCAGCTCGGAACGGTCACCTAACCCGCCTATAGTTGGCTACGTCGTCACACACCCACACGAAGGCGCTTTGTTTCGCATAGCTCGCTCTATCCGGCTGGCTACGCGGTTTCCATGTAGGAATTCCTCGTCGTAGTCGTCTCCTCAAGGCTGTACACACCCAAACGCTTCGACAAGCCTGTAAGACGTGTACGACAACACGAGGAAGTGCGAACACGCCCGCCATACAAGAACAATCGTCTGCACTATGCGACGTAGTAGTTGAGTCGCACGCACACAGGCAATGGCAGTAAGGTGTTGGCTCGGGTTGGTATACCTTCCGTAGTTGAAAAACAGCGTAGAAGACGCGGACGACTGAGTAGACGAGTGTGTTGTCTGCTCACTCGTCCGTGTGTGTCGTCTGCCGAGACACTGATGATTGTGTCGTCTGCTACCTAGTCGGTGTTTTATGCGGCTTTGTTTTCTTTTTCAAGCATTCAACCTAACCAGCTACCGCCCAAGTGTGTGTGTGTGTGTGTGTGTGTGTGTGTGTGTGTGTGTGCGTGTGTGTGCGTGCGTGTGTGCGTGTGTGCGTGTGTGTGTGCGTGTGTGTGTGTGTTGTGGTGTGGGTGTGCGTGTGCGTGTGCGTGTGCGTGCGTGTGCGTGTGCGTGCGTGTGCGTGTGCGTGTGCGTGGTGTGCGTGTGCGTGTGCGTGTGTGTGTGTGTGTGTGTGTGTGTGTATGTGTGTTATCTACGTAGCTGCGTTCCATGCTTGAGAACAGCGAAGGAGACACCGACTATGGCAGACGACACAAACGTCGGTAGGAACCGACTTTTGTGTCGTCTGCTATACACACTCGTCTGCTCAGCCGTTGTGTCGTCTCCTCACTATAGTCGGTGTTTTCGTCATTTTCTTTCTTTATCAAGTACTGAAGCTAACCAACCATAGACGAAGCCAACGCCTTACTGCCACTGTTTGTGTGCTTACGACTCACGTGGGACCATACGCATATTGCAGACAATTGAAACTGACAATTTCCGTAGTTGAAAACAGCGCAGAAGACACGGACGAGTAAGCAGGAGAGTGTCATCTGCTCTCTTCCGAGAGTGTCGTCTGCTCAGAAGACACCGGCGATTTTGTCGTCTGCTTACCAGTCGGTGTCTCTTGCGTTGTTTTCGAGTGTGGAGCACGGGCGCGCAGACACACACATAACACACAGACGCACACACGCAAGCACACTGTAGAGAAATGGTACGCATCACACCGATAACGAAGGGTCGATTGCGCTAATCGTGAGGCTCGCCCGACGCGCGCGCCGACTGAGACCTTTGACGGCTCGCAATTCAATCCCTTCCTCAAGAAACAAGAGGGCGAATTGTAGCTGGTCCGTTATCCGCCAGAATGTCGCGCACCTTGTCCCGCCAGACGTGTCTGCGCAGCGCTTCGCTGACTTTTGCAGGGTTGTCCCCATGTGTGGGCGTTCATAAGTATGTGCGACAGTTAACGCGAGGCTCCCATACATACAGTTGCGTTACCCACGGCTGCCAAGCTTAACCTAACTGGCGGACGGAATTAGCCGAACGAGTTGGTGCTGAAAGGGGGGTTCCGCTTCGCCGGTGATCTATTGCAGGCTCCGACGGCGTCAGCCATTCTAACTATAACTTCTGGCCTCTGTCCGAACGCCTTTGCAATCCGTTGGCAAACCTCGCTTTTAGTTATTGCTTGCTCGGGGACTATGGCTCGCTTTAGGAAAAACAAAAAAGGAAGAAGAAAAACGTATGGCAGCAATGTTTTTTTTTTTTTTTAGTCTTTTTGTCACAAGGCCAGAACTGCTGGCCATGGGGACGGCGCCAAACATTCCGTTATTGAGAGGAATGCTGTTGCTACAACTACTGCTTCTCGTTTTTGTAAGTCAAAAGGAATGGCATCTGAAGTATAGTTTCGATTTCGCGTAAAGTAAGAGCACGGTCGGTTTAGGCTCTACCATCACCACCGCAGTGATACGCAGCTTGTTGAGATAAAAGTAGCAGCCCAATATATGGAAGGTGAGAGAGGGAGAATCCTGTTACATATATTACGTCGTCCAGTCGCCATCCCTGCTGAAAATCTAGGCATCCCAATCTGCCCTCGAGGAAATTCAGTTGGAATACGATACGGGTCTGTACTATGTGAAGCACGCACTACTTAGCTTTTACGCATTAATTGCGTTGTCTGGGCGTGCGCGTTGATTTTATCTAAATGCATTCGAAAGTCGCGCTCCAATAACGCAAGCATGAGTGTATATCTTAACGAGCCCAAAATATGACGTAGCGCATTTCGGTAGCTAACACCACCCTAATTTCTATAGTCATAACAAAAGCACTGCTATGCTGTGAACCATCTATGAGAAGCTAAAAAAAAAACTTAATCATGTTGCTCTGCATGTAAATGCAGCGGTTCGTATATGTGTTTTAGACATTATACATTCATGTACAAGTTACGAAAACAGTTATAAAAATATAAGAGTTTACAAATTGTAAGTCAGTCGCATCATGTTCGACAGCCTCTTATCCTATAATGTACCCAGATAATATCAAGGTAAACAGCAGGCAAAAAATACAGAAAAACAAACAGTGCGCCGATAAATGTATTTAGGATGCGCGGATTTCGCGCTTCAAAACATCACGCCGTGACATTGACAATGCCTTCCACGGCTTATGTTTTATAGACTATTTCTTGCCAGTGGATCTTCCTTTTCTATTTATTTTTTTTTCTGGTTGATGACAGGTGACGATGACAGCTGTCATTACCACCCACTGATGACCCGCTCGCCACTTTTGTATCCTAGAATTTAGGCGGCAACCCAAGTTATTTGCGGAACAGTCCTGATAATATCAGCGCTGCCCGCAGTGAGCCTGCCTGGCGCAGGTTGAAAACCGAGTTGAACTGTGAACAGGCTGAGTATAGGCTTATATGTGTCTTTGATAATGCGTGTACGTGTATATATAGTATGGGGAAAGGGAAAACTGATTTCGTAACGCGTCTTGGAATAATATATAGACTTAAAGCGGGGCCTATCTTCCTGTTTACTGTTAAACTGATATCACTCAATACGCATGCGCCAACATCTGGTCTTTCACGAAACCTTGACTCGTGAAACCGCAAGATATGCACTTCACAATTTGAAATGCGCGTATCGCACGAAAATATAACGTCGGCAAAGCGGGCATCTCAGATCACCGACTAGGGTGAAGCTGTGCACTAAGCACTTATATTAGTGTCGCGCGATCTGCTGCAAGTATACGTACTCGTCAAGAAGATGCGTGACGTCGACTTTACGCCAGGAATTCCATAGACACATCAATGCGTCATGCTTCCGTACAGATGATTCCTTCACGTGACGTCATCGAGGCAGCTTGTCACCGTACTAGGACCCGAAAATGGCGGTCACGATGACGTCAATGCACCGTGCTATCACGCGTACGTTGTTTTCTTTTTTGACGGGTACATTTTTCTTTTTTCAGGATTACCGCTGTTATCAATTTGTCGCTCGACGTAAGACGCGCCTCTCGTGCTGTAACGTTTCTTTTTTTTTTTTAAGCAGCTTCTGGACGTAGCCTAAAATGGCGGTCACGATGACGTCAATGAAAACCATCTATAGCATATGCGTTCCCCCGCGTGCTGCTAGACGTGTAATGCCACTGACGCTGTCATAATGCAACGAGCGTCGGTACGATGCCATTATAAACCACAGTTAAGTGTCAACGCACACTAAGCGTCTCGTTTTGCTGGATAGATAACGGTTCAAACAGTTATCGTGCTCTCCCATTACAGCTTTTCCGCTGACAAACCTTCGCGCTTTCGTTCGCACGATCAAGAAATAACACACCATGGCAGGGTGTTCTACACGTGCTTGCACGGGCAGATTATAGCCATGCTAAATCTTTCCCACGAACATCAAGCATGACTATATCACATTAAGAACTTCGATTGTACCATGGTTTGCTGTCAGCTTTGCTTATGGTGAGATAACAGTGACGCCACACCTCCATAAACATTGAGATACTGAAATGCCGGGTACGCGTGCACGATGGCAGGAAGAATTCGATGAAGGGAGAAGATAGATTGCCACCTTTCGAATTGTGCGCCTACATTGGACACGTGATAGCGGTACGGCGTGAAATGCGACACCGCTTTTTGTGTTGATATACTCGTCATAGCAATGCGACATACACCAGTCAATTTTTTTCTCATGCATGCATCCGCCCTTCACGTCTGAGCATGCACTACAAAGCCTTAACTGTAGACGTCGGTGTATATACGCAAGAAATTGTAAAGGCTGCAACGTTTCGCAGTTCGCATAAAGTGTTCGCGTTACACTTCTGCCCCGATAGGAGTATAATATCAGCCCACAAAATGTCCCGCGGCAACTACAATAAATCTGATCAACTGAGAATCATACTCGATTATATGTCACAGACATGTCGTGGTAACACCACCGGTGCTCGGGCACGCGTACAGCCTCCGTCAATTCTGTCTAGACCGATAAAACACTGTGCTGCTGAAGGAATACTGGATGGCAGCAAAACCGATATTTGGGCGAGTTGGTAAGTATTCATGGTGGAATTTGTAGCGCGCTCAGTGCAGATAGATGGTGCATTTATGTTCTCTTTCCAAAAAAATAAACAGTTCTGAGTAAGCGCTCGTGCGTCCACCTTCACTGTGTCATTGTCTATCGTGCGTGCTACAAATTTCACCACGAACTCGATGGTAGATTTGTGGTTTCAACGGTATGCGCTATAGAGCTTAGGGAAATAAGCCAAGCGAATCTCGAAACCGCGTACTCTAGGGCACCGTATCTTGAATCTAGAGTGCGCTTAGAGAGTATGCACTTTGTTTAATTTACAGCACAAAGCTACGCACAGCGTTGCAGACAGCTATGACGGAGGCTGTACGCATGACGCAATTGTTGGTTGCGCTGGAAGAACCAAATAGGGTTAAATGATTTAAAAAATCCTCGCGTACCTTTGCAAGTGAAAGACACGGGGTCGCAGGACAGGCCGAAATCCTTGGCGCACGGTTCGTCGACCGAACAGGCTTCGCCGGTCTGTCGGGCACACACTAGACCACACGGAGGACAGCGACTGGGAGTCTTGGCCGTCCTCCCGGCCGGACACTTGGCCACGTCCGCTCCGCAAGCACAGACCACGGCGAGACCCGTGGCTCCGCGGACGACCGCAGCGTCGGCGGCGTCACTGCCGTTGGAATCCAGGGTGGTCGAATCCAGGGCTGGCCAGGCGTCCGTCGACGCGAGGGACAACACCACCACCAGCGTCGAAGCTATCGTGAACCAGGGTGACCGCGGTTGTCCCGAGGTCGCCGCGAGCTTGAATCCCGCTGTGGACCCCATGACCGATGAGGCCTAAGGGGGGTGGTTGACGTAGGGGCGTGCAAGCAGGGTTCACGTCGCTATCACACAATCGATATATCGAACGAAATAAATAAAGAGTAGAACGAGTTTTTTTCCGCGACCACCACGCAACAATTACTGGGACGTAATCACGGGGCAACGCGAGTTCCGAAAAATCCTACGGTTCCACTGCCCGATGCAAACATACGACGATGGTGTCGCGAACTGTAGGCTGGAGAGATCGAAGTCACACGTCACACCGAGACACACACACGCGCGCGCCCGAACACACACCCACCTCTAACCTCGAAGGCAACAAGAAAAAAAGAAAAACAGATCACGTGCGTGCGCGCACCGTGTCTCAAACCTTGTTCACACACTGCCGCTTATAGAAGACTCGTTTCACACTCGGAAGCGGCCAACAAACGGTCATCGATAAAAAGAAAGCGCCGTTCGGTTCACACGACGTTTGGGGGGTACGGGTGACAGAAGTGAACCACAGCGCTTCACGAAGTCTGTGCGTCTCTTCAAAACTGTGACGACCGTCCGGAAGGACGGGCACACAACTCCAGGACCTTTCGCGAAGCTCTCTACAACTGGTCAGTGACCAGTCGCGCGGTCGGCCGCCTGACACCACCTCGTCGCTCCGAGGTGCATGCAGTTTTGGCAGTCGGGGGGTGCAAGCGTCACACAAAGCCGACGGTCGTCGCTGGCGGTTGCAGCTGTACGGGGCTTCGTCGGGTTGCTGAAGAAGAACAGCCTCCAGCGCCGCCGCGGCTTCCAGAACCGCTCGTCGGTCGCAACACAGACAGGGGCCGGTCTTCGGTTGCTGCTGCCGCTCGCCGCTGCGGCCTCTCTCTCCGGGCGTCTCACCCGCTAGCCGGTTCCTGACTAGTTCTCCAGAAAGATTCCTCCGGGCGCCTTCGCGTCCATGCCGGAGGGGGGGGGTCGACTGCAAGGGGGTGGGCGGTAGCGAGCAGGGCAAGCCAGAAGCCGGCCGTCAGGACGGTGTGTGCGGGGAGAGGGTGGTAGGAAGACCGGTTTCACCCTCGCACACCAGTTCGCAGCTTTCTTATTTTTTCTTTTTGAGAACCTCCATTTGTTTCTTTCTCGGCGTCTTCCCTCCTCCTCCTCCTCCTCCTCCTCCTCCATCGGGGCTGCCGCACGTCGTCGTCCTGAGTCTAAGTCAACTTTTATTGTCCTTTAATTTTTTTTTTTTCTTTCAATGCTCTCAACAGCACCGCGGCGTCGTCGCGCCAGCCAGCTACTCGCTTCTGTTGGAAGCGTTGCGCGGCGATGTATGTCTGTTTCTGCAAACTTCTTTTTTTCTTCTTCTTATCACTTTGACACTCAAGATACGGAGCGGGGGGGGGGGGGGGGGGGTGGAGGTGGAGGTGCTGTTGTTTCTTCGCAAAGTTTTGATCTGAATTCTAAAACTCCACCCCCTCGTCCCATTCCCCGTCCCCTTCTTCTTCTTCATCGTTCGTTCATCCTGTGTCTTTCGCCGGGAACCCGGGCTGCTGGATGCTCCAAATACCTTCGACAGCATTCACGGGATGTGAAGGGGGAGGGGGGGGGGGAGACACGAGAAACTGTGGCGCCGTTTTGGATACATGCGGACGATTGCTTTCGGCAGAGAAGGTTCGATGAAGTAAACGAGATGCCGGACCCCTTTGGCATCGCCCAGAAAAGAGCTTCACTGTTACCCCATACGGGGTCAGCGAAACTAGAGCGACTGAAGGGAAGGAGGGACTACATATCCATTGAAGAAAGTGTCAGTAGGCATGCGTTCCAATTTTCAAAGTCATTCGCTCGAATGATTCATGCATATAGTTTATTATACAAAAGCAACATTGGAGCTGTGATAGACGCCGCAGTTGCTTTCCAGCACGTTATACAATTTGAGGGCGCGAGGCCGTTCCTTCACCTTTATGTTAATTCTAACGCTCAAGGAGAATATACCATTGCCGCGACCGAGGACTCGGAATTAATTTTGACCGCCTGCATTTTTTTTCTTTTTTTTTTTTTTTTTGAAGTGCACCTAAACCTAAGTACACAGGCGTTTTTGTCTTGCGCCCCCGCTATAATGAGGCCGTCGAAGCCGGGAATCGTACCCGCGACGTCGTACTCGGCAGCGCAAAGCCATAGCCACCCCGCCACGTCTATGACCTGATGTCTAACAGTGTACATGTGTTTATTGGCCCCGTACAAAGTTTTAACGACGTCACGATGCTAGTATCACACCTAATGAGATATGACCAAACGATCCCAGAACGCCGCACCTGTTTTCATATTTACGTACGGTAAAGAGCACCGCGCACTACATGAACAGGCGAAAGCAAGCACCTTTATATATTAGAGAACATTTTATTAATAGAAAGACAGAGAAGTAGAAATGCTGTGACGGGGTCTATAGTTCGACAAGGTGGAGTTCATCCAATCATCCAGCAGATATAGCTAGACGGCTGGCTGCGAAATCTCAAGCAAAGGCAAAGTTGGCCGCTGAAACACCGGACCAAAGGGAGGCCATGTTAGCACGTTATAGAGAAGCTCACCAAGCGCAGAAGCGTGCATTAATGAAACACTGTGTGCATATATAGTCTTTGCAAAACCAAGCCAAACAGACCGTTCGCTCGTGATAACTAGGTTTACAAGAGTTAAACCTCAACTATTTTTTTTTGTATACTTCTCCTTAATTTTTTGTCCTTCAATATCTACCTTGTACCGATACCTATGGCTATACCGATTCCTTGTACTGCTATCCTATGGCATATTGTTCTTGATAAGATCGCGGTGATGTGTGCCGAGACTGACAGTCTGCTGCTATCGCGATGAAACAAAAAAACATAAGACTCGTTGACAAAAACATAAGACCGGTTGACTCGTGTGAGGAATTGCAAAGCTTGAAGTTGTATCGACAGCAATGACCTCTACTAGAACGGTGTGACTATGACAGGACACGGCAACGGAAATTCTTGCATTAGCATACACCTGGTACAATAGCTCAGTGGCTATTGTGCTAAGGTTGTTTGTTCAGTAAAGACCGAGACTGAAGCTCTGAAACATTTATTTCGCCAAATTATTAATCGTCCCTTTTATCTCTTTCTATACGGTCCTCAGAAAGTGAAATGCACGAGTCCCAACGTTTCTACCGAGCCTAGATAACACAGGCGAAGCCATCTTTTGACACCTACTTGCAAATTGTCCCCCATGTCTCAGCTACACCTTGTTCCATGTCAGACCAATGTTATTTTTATGTTGTGATGGAGGTAGTGCATAATGAAGTCAGAGTATGCCACATCTAGAATGTAAGATGGGTAGCAGAATCATTGTGATGCTTCGGGGAATGATAAAAAAGGCATTGCTTTGACATGGAACAAGACATGGAAACAGGCATAGTTACCACACTGAAGGCGATTTTCAGACAGGTGGCAAAAGATGGCTTGACTCGTGTTCTGAGCTTGGTAGAAATAGTGGGACGGGTGTCCGACTATTTCTACAGTGCCGATACAGATAACAATGTTTCTACAGATAACAGTGCCGATGAATAATTTTCAGAAATAAAGATTTCATAGTTCAAGTCTCATTTTTTAGAGAACAGCCCATTTACAGAGTTCTGCTGCTAGCCTGAAGTCACGTGTTCGATCGATTCCAAATGGTGCCGACTCGGCTGCGATGGCAGGCTGAAACCAAAAACGATTCATCGTGTATTTTAATTAGTCACGCGTCAAAGGACCCCAAGTGGACATTAGTAATACGGATGTATAGTGTAGGAATCGCGTAGAATTAAATATTGATTCAGCTATTATTAAACCAGGCAGTAAGACACGAAAGGATTCACCCGACAGAATACGGTTAATCCTGGCAGGAATGGGCAGGAGCTACACGGGGTCCAGTTAAAAGAGGACTGAAATGAAATGTTCGGCTTTTCGTTGTTGCATGTGCCCTAAATGAAGGATGCTCGACCTTACACACCTAGAAAATGCACTGGCAGGCCTGAGAACGCCTTATAGATACCTTATACAACAGCTTCTTCTCCGCCCAGTTTCGGTTTCATTTTCCAGATGACGCATGTGTCGTGATTGTAGGTGGTCACGAGGAAAAAGGAGATCGCGACGCCTTCGCTTATGGTCGACCCGGCTCGCTTGGTATGCTCCTACATCGGGCCACGCAAGACGTAGTAGCACAGCGGGCCACCGTGAGAGCCGGAGCGAGTGTGACAACGTCACAATGTTCAACTCACAGGTGACCACCTCCTGTATCATGACGTCACGGAACACGGACCTCCTGGGAAACGAAACCAGGACTGGCTGTAGGAAAGCAATTCTGCTAAATTATTCAGGGCACTCTGAGGCTTGCCAGCATTTTTTTTTAGGGAGCTAGGGTTTCAAGGTCCACGGTCCTTCAGTCAGGACTAGAAATGAACAGTCGAAAATATAATGTTGGCACTCCTTTAGGAGCCAAGAACACCCGTGGCTGCGAGATCTCACCGCCTCTGTTTTCTGACCTGAAATCGTATAAGCCAGTCGGCAGATATGTTAACGTATTCTTTCAGGCGCTATGCATATTACTTGTCGTCGAATAGTAATTAGGGGTCAAACTAATAATTAGTAACGCAGCCCTTATACGTTCCATCTTTCTTTCAGCTAAACCCTTTCCTTCGCAGTGCCCGTACTTCGAGCTTTAGAGACGGACGTGGAGTTCTTACCCCGTTCGCTTTAGTAAAGAATTATGCGGAACCCATCTCACGTTGACTATCAACGGTAATGCGCTTAACGTTAAATTAACACAGCGACACGACGTACTGCCACCGTCGAAACGCCGTGTGCATGAGGCGTGCGCTGCCGCGGGACTCCTATCTCGGAATTTGCTATGAACATACTATGCTCCGTCTAGCGGTGGCGCCGGGAAGCCTGCGTGTAACCTTCTGAATGCATGGTTGCGCATGCGCGGAGAAATGCGTCACGAGACAGCCGGGCTCCTCCTCCCTCGCGCTTTTTCCGGACACGCTGCAGCGCCATCTTGTGGTACCGCCGAGAAGTCCACGCGTGGCCTTCGAGACTAGAAGCGTGGCGCGCCGGTGCCTGCGAAAGCTGAGAATTGTTCCCTCCCTTGTCGCACACTCAGTGGCGCACACTCGGTGATCCAAGTTGGCGACAAGTTCATTAAAGAGCGGCACATGCCCAGTGCATGCATTCATGGCGGAAATCGCTAAGGCGTAACATCCCCGTAACAGTTACCTAGTTAACGAAGTTGGCCTCAAATGCGTTCAATGAAGAATGCCACACACCTACTGGCACACACCCAGCGACCCAAAAGTTGGTATCAAAGAGGTTGAAGAACATTCAAGAGCAGCCCAGAACGAGTGGAACACGCTCAGGGCTCCAAGTCAGCGTGAAAGAGATTCATTGAAGGGCGCTACGTATACCCATGCCAGATACCCACTCCCGCATTCCCAGTGGCCCATGTCAGCGTCAAAGAGGTTCGCTGAAGAGTGCTACATATAAGTAAGCAGTGCCACGTACAGAGTGCCCAGGTTAGTACGACAGCTGGTTTTGAACCCTGGTCCCTCAGCACAGCAGCCGCGACGCGCTACCCATTCGACCATGGACCAGCCAGATACCCAGGTTTGATAGATAGATGCACAGATGCACATTGATAGATATATGCACAGTTAGACCCGGAAAGTGTGTGAAGTACCCTAAAAATGCTAATCGCATTATTAATCTGGGAGCAAATGGTTAAAATAACATCATTGCGGCGCTAATTTTGTCTCATTTATAAGCAATGCACTCCTACATGTTTCCGCTCGTGTGGAAGTTTGCTCTGTCACAATGCACAAGCGTAAGACAGCAAAGCAACCTTGCAAGCTGCCTTGTAGTGCGGCAAAGCCAGCATGTACGAACCAGTAATAGTGGACTAGCTCTCCAGCTGCTCAAAAATGACTGTTCATAATAATAACCAATCAATCAAACATTTATTTGTTCAATGTGCCCAGGAACAACCTTCACGTCTGAGTGCTGGCGCAAGCACACACTAAAAACAAACTGAATATAAGTAAAAAAAGAGGCAAAGCATAAACAAAGAGTGAAAGCAAGACATGGGAGTTGCATGTTGATTATCTATAAAAGTTTTGTCGAAAGGCACTGGCAAATTTATCAGTGTAGAGACTTTGCCACTAAAGCTAAATTTCAAATATCTCATTCAATTTTCAGATCCTATTTAGACTACTGTACACTGGTGGGTTGAACAACATTAACAGCTTACTTAATTGTTCCCGAAAAAAAACATTATGAGGAAGTTCCACTGGAGTTGTCTAAGCATGCGTAAGCATTGTACCACTTGCTAAACTTGATCCGGCCAGTATAAACTCTTATCACCCTTATCGTACTCGATACGACCCTTATGAAGCCTTATCGGTCGTTGTCAACCTTATTGCAATCTACACGATTCATAGCAACCCTTATCGGTCCTCATCAGCCTTATCGGACTTGATCCGACCCTATCAACGCTTATCAATCCTTATCCATCTTATCAGAATTGCTCCGACCATTATAAGCCCTTATGGCTCTTTAGCATCTTATCCATACGCGTCGAACCATTATCAACTGTGCTGAGACTCATGTAACCCCTCATCACTCATTATCAACTCTTGACTGCTTATCTGACTGTCTTGCGTGACACGGAGCGCATCAACCCTCAGAGACCGGTGGCATTTCGGTCGGTGAAGGAACGCCTCAGCGGAAGGCGCATCCCGCGACGACCGAAACACATTGGGTATGTGGCGTGCTTGGCATTAAATTTTGGCGAAATCAGAATTTCCCACATGTCTAGAAGGATTTAAGTCGGCTCTTCATGTGGTTGTAAAGATGGCTTTTATTCCACCATCACCAAATCTTTCAAGAAAATCTTCATAGAAACTGTTACCTTCGACATTTGTTTTGTACCACCGGTACAACACATTCATATGGTTCAGATCCATTCACCTTCTGCGAGTGTGGTTGTTTAGCCCAGACGAGCATGGGAACGCCCTTGGAAAGCCGTAGTGAACCCGCTCTCAGAGGATGATGGTTCTGTTATTAGCGGGCCTATTACCCAACAAGAAACAGAACTTGCCATTGATCAGTTACCGTCTTCCAAATCACCAGGTCCTGATGGAATCTCCGCAGTATTTCATAAAGTTTACATTAAGCCCTGTTTTACTCAAAACATTTACATCTAGCTTTGATGAAAATTGCCTACCGCGATCATTTACCAAAAGCCATATTATCTTAATCCCTAAAAGAAAAATTACGGTCCGTAGAATGCTACAGACCAATCACACTGACGAATGTAGACTGCAGTATTTATGCAAACGTCGTATCTAATCGACTCCAGTATGCAATGTCCTTACTTATTGGACCTCACCCGACGTGAGGATTAAAAGTCCATTCCACGCAAGCCAATTTACACCTAGTCTGAACAGCTCTCCAGTATTGCTCATCTCACTGTAACAACTTGTCATTGGGCCTCTTCGATTATCCGTCTCTGACAGTCCCGGACTGTCCGAGAAGCTGCACAGGCAACGCTCATTGGCTGAAAGTACTGCTTTGGCCAGTCCGGGACTGTCACGGACGGATAATCGAAGAGGCCCACTGCTTCAGATCGATTTAGGAAAAGCGTATGACCGAGTGAACCACGTCTTCCTTTTCAAAGTTTTAGAATAAGTTAAAGTAGGCTCCCTTGTTTACAAAGGTGTTCGCATGTGCTACACTAACTGTTCAACCCGTAACATTGCTAATGGTAATCTGTCCGAGCCGGTGTCTATTCTTTTCTCCGTAAAACAGGGTTGTCCGTTATCACCACTTCTATTTGCCTTTTATTTAGAGTCATTGTGCATGTATAAGCATTCTAAAGTTCAGTGACATTCATGATTCTAACATTTTGGGCAGCGAACTCAAAGTATTGGCTTAAGCAGATGATCTTGCCTTTTTCTGCTCAGACAAACCGAGAATTGACAAAGATATATCATTGACTGAAAAATTTTGTATGGCTTCTAGTGTCGAGATAAATTGGCCATAAGCTCAGGCCTTTGGTTTGGTTTATGGGGATGTACACCGGACTATGCTGGTATAGAATACGGTACTGAACTGTACCACCTAAATACGTTGGCGTTCATTTTGATACATATAAGCTTAGTGCACATTTCTGGCGAGAATGTGTACTGGCACTTCAACGCCATGCGGTTACTTTTACGCCACAGCGACTTTTTATATTTGGTAGGGTGGCGGCTTGTACCCTGTTTCCGGCTACAAAAATATTTTATGTATTGCAGATACTTAATTGTACCCGGATTTGCATTCGTCTTCGTAGAATATTCGCTACTTTTGTGTGATTTTCTACGTATATGCCTATCGGCGAGGTAATATCCTTAGACCCGTATGTGCTGGTAGACTTGGTCTGATGCATCTATTCGTGCGACATATTGTTTGTCGTTACTTCTTTCTTTTTTAGATATTTCACACCCAATACTAAGATCATCTTCTTCTTTCTGGGGTTTTACGTGCCAAAACCAGTTCTGATTATGAGGCACTACTAAGATCAGTCATACAAGTTAACTTATTCAATGCTTTACTCAATCTAGCTGGTAGTTTCATCCCAATATTCTGAACGACCTTCTTTGTGGGGCTTTATGTATGAAGTAGATTTCGCTGTGCCATTCCTCTTGGTTCGGTTTCCTGCTGAATATCTCTACACAGTGTCCCCAAAACAACCATGTAAAGATTTGATATCGATTATTTTCCCACCTCCCCTTTTCCCCCACAATTTTCCGACATTTTCTAGTCTGCCAGGGCATTACGTACTTCAGCGAGTCTGCAAGACACCATTGTCTCCATGTACAAAAACATTTTTCTTTAAATTACACAGTGAAACGCTACCTGTGGAAACTTGGTCGCACAAAGACATTTTTGTATCTACTGTGAATTGTCGCCTTCGCGATGCACCCGAAACTGCATTGTTTCATTAGTTGTAAAGATGCAATATTATTGTGGGATGTGCTTCAAGGGACTCTTAAGGACTACTTCATTTTGAATCAGCATACCATCCGATCGATACTTGATTGCATCCCACGGAGAAGACGTGCCATTTGATACGTTTTTCCTAATTGGACTACACAGCTTATGGACGACACGCATGTTGGACTGAAACGATGAACCCATTGTTTCGTCGAAATTTCACTATGCTCAAATGATTGGTCACTTGAAGGACATGCATGACTTAATAGATTTTCAAACGGACTGGTACCACCTCTTGATAAGCTGCTTGTCGTTGTCACTTCTTACAGCGAAGCTGTTAAGGGCTAGTTCCCCCAGGATCGTGTCCGCGTGTAGAAAAAAAAACTATCATCGTCAGCATTTCGGCTCCATGTGCGCGGTGATCTGGCTAAACAAATGAATTGTGGCGAGAGGAAAAGAAGAAGGGAAACCAAGGGGAGACGGATAGGGCGCCAACTGGCGGTTTCCCGCCAGTTGTGTCTTAGCACAGGTGTCAAAACGGATGACTAACATGACTGATAGGTGATGACACCAGTAACATCACATGCTCGTCAGTTACGTGATGATTAACGATAATAAAATCATGTGTGGCGCATACGATCATCTGCGGCGTGTGGCGCAATGATGTGTGGCGCATGTGAGCCAGGGACAAGAAAGAAAAAAGTAAAAAGGAAGGAAGGAAAGAAAGAAATGAAGAAAGAGAGCAAGAAAGAAAGAAAGAAAGAAAGAAAGAAAGAAAGAAAGAAAGAAAGAAAGAAAGAAAAGGAAGAAAGAAAGAAATCACGTGTGGCTCAAAGCTGCGTTGGATATATGGGTATGAACCGCCGAGAGCAGAAGCGGGAGAGATCTCACAGGATCCTGACGCTGCCTTGCAGTGTGCCGCGGCTATGAACGCTGTAGTTCATACGCTAGTCTATGACGATGGGGCGGACTTGGAGCATCAAACGCACTACTTGGCCATCGCGCCGGGCGAAAACAAGACGCCGGTGTCCTTGCTCTTTGACGAACATGCCGAAGACGCTCAATATAGTCAATAATGATAATATATAAATTCACTATAGCAATAATCACTATACAGCAGACCCACCACAGACACAGCTTCGCTGGCTTCCATCTTCACGGTAGTGGAAGGGGCTCTGATTTTTTTTTTTAATTTTAAAACTTTCTGTGTGCTGCAGAATGTGCACAGCGTGATTTATAGGTCCTATCTAGGCCATGAATACGAGATGTGTTGGCTAGTGCTTGCACGTTTTGCGCGTATAGTACGTTTCTCGCCTATACATGATGCAATAAATACCATGTAAAAAAAAAGTGGGTGTTTAGCCCAGTGGGAAAGACACGCAGCGTCGTAGCTTGGGGTCGTAGGTTCGAAATTCATCACCGCCGATGTTATTCCTTTCGAATTTATTCACTTGTTCTTTATGAAGCGCCTCGTGTTACGCGTTACGGACGCAGAGACCGACGGATTGTTCAGGGGCGAGTCGCCTAAGAAATGCTTACGCATTTAGAAACCCAGCTTTCCTCCATAGCAGTATGCAACAACGCAGAGTGAAGCGACGCAGGCACCTGCCAGATGTGCAGGCTATTTCTTGTATCACGTTTTACAAACGTCGTCAGGGCGCACGAACTTTTTTTGTCGTTCGTTTTCTGGTGCCGATGGTAAGCCTTGAGTCCATCAATACGTTGAGTGCTATCTATCGATCGCCTTGTACATTTCCGTTACGTATCGATTTAAACCTCTGAAAACACATGAGAACGCACGTTACCAATAAATGCAGTTGATATATCTTACGCATCGTGTCGCGTACGTCTCGTTTTGCCTCAAGTTACGCAATTTGAACAGAGGTGGCACACCTATACTGCGCTTCAAGCATAGACAGAGGCTATCAAGTGTGCCACGTTGTCTGTGCCTCCTGCTGCATAGCAGTTGATCTGTGTGTTGATTTGGTGTGCGTGAACGCGCCTGCGTGCGTGCGTGTGTATTAACGTCTCCTGCTCGTGCACATTGCTGCGCTCACTTCTTTACGTATTACAGTTATATTGCGTCATCATTTTCTAGCAGAAGCGTTCCACGGGTATGGCCTCCAAAGCAGCTCAGACGTCAGCTCCAAAGGAGCTGACGTCAGAGTTTGTGCATATTTAATTTACTGTACTTGTAGCGAAGTTATGATAGCTAACCACTATTCAATTGTACCTTCGGCCGCCAACAAAAAGGCTGACTAGGCACCGGGAGCACCAAATATAGCGATAAACTTTTGGGGGGGGCGGGGGGAATCTGTCGCTTTCGCCGTGTCAAAATCCAAAAGTTAGATACCTATACGTGGAGCATGCTCAATGGCGTATACATGAAGTGCGCATATCGGACGATCATTTAATTCAGTAGAACGTCCCTGTGGACAAGCAGACTCCGTTTTAGTTGCGCTCAAGTTGGTAACGGTGAACTTTTCTTCCCGTGCGCTCGGAAGGCGTTCCAAAGGAAACAGCAGCAAAGCGACAACCGTCTGAAGGGTGTGGCGAACGAGGGCATCGCCTCGCCGAAAAGTACCAGACAACCATGGATACGGGAGATCTACCGAAACCAATGGACGACACTGACGTGACCGAAGACGATGCCGAGATGGAATGCGTTTCGGAAGAAGGAATCGCTGAAGAAAGCCAACCCCTTCGTACAGCGTTACCTGCAGGCGCTTCGACCACTTTGGCCAGAGCCGCGACCGAGGCCGAGATGGAAGAGTCCGCTGAGTCTTCCGAACTGGTGGCCAAGACTGAAGCTGAGATGAAAGACTCCGCTGAAACTTCACAGCCGACGGCCGAGACCGAAGCCGAGATGAAAGACTCCGCTGAAACTTCACAGCCGACGGCCGAGACCGAAGCCGAGATGAAAGACTCCGCCGAAACTTCACATTCGACGGCCGAGACCGAGGCCGAGACGAAAGACTCCGCCGAAACTTCACATTCGACGGCCGAGACCGAAGCCGAGATGAAAGACTCCGCCGAAACTTCACAGCTGACGGCCGATACCGAAGCCGAGATGAAAGACACCGTTGAAACTTCACAGCCGACGGTCGAGACCGAAGCCGGGATGAAAGACTCCGCCGAAACTTCACAGCCGACGGCTGAGACCGAAGCCGAGATGACAGACCCCGCCGAAACTTCACAGCCGACGGCCGAGACCGAAGCCGAGATGAAAGACTCTGCCGAAACTTCACAGCCGACGGCCGAGACCGAAGCCGAGATGAAAGACTCTGCCGAAACTTCACAGCCGACGGCCGAGACCGAAGCCGAGATGAAAGACTCTGCCGAAACTTCACAGCCGACGGCCGAGACCGAAGCCGAGATGAAAGACTCTGCCGAAACTTCACAGCCGACGGCCGAGACCGAAGCCGAGATGAAAGACTCCGCCAAAACTTCACAGACGACCGCTGATACGGAAGCCGAGATGAAAGATCCCGCAGAAACTTCAATTCCAGCAGCCGTTGCCGGCCCTTCACGTACCAAGCAAGTCGTGGAGTCATCGTCATCGGAGGCAGAAACGACAGAACAACGCTCTAGTGGCGAGGGCAGGATGGTCGAATCTCCGTCGCAGCCATCCACGTCGCGGGGTCTGGGGGCACGTCCGTTCGATCTGCCGTTGAGGCCACGTCGCCCCAAGCACCCCTTGACGTCGGACGAAGAGGGCCGAAGTACAAGCTCCACCACTTCCGTTTCTCCGGCAGCCAAGCAGCTCAGGCCCTCGACGTCCTCGGACACCGAAGAGGGGCCGACGCCGGCGGAGAGAGCCTGGGCGGAGGCGCACGCACTGGAGCGTCCGAGCGGGGACGCCGAATTTTCGTACTCCGATTTGTCGTGGTCCAGCGGCTCGGCGAGGACGCGAGCTCTTTCGCCTCCGTCGCTCGCCCCCAGTAGCACGCCAGATTTCAGCTCGGGTGTCTACAGCGGTCTGTCCACACCTTCGAACGTGCCTGACGAGGAAGAGGGGAGCGAGGAAGCTCCAGCAAGCCGGCCGGATACGCCGAGCGAAGGCCAAGGCATGGGAGCACGGGAAGGCGCGGTAGCAGGCTCCGCGTCCAGCAGCAGCAGCGAAGGCAGCGCTCGGCAACCCAGGGACCCGAGGCTCCAAGAATCCAGACACCCAAACTCGCCGGCGTCGTTGGCCGAAGGAAGCAGCGCGCCCCAGTCGTCCTCATGTGAGTCCCTCAGTGAACCGCTAGCGAGGAGGCCCGTCTTGCTGTGTCCCGACAGCAGCACCACGACCACCAGCGTGTCCTCGCTTTCGGACAGTGAAGCGGAAGGAGGGGCTGCAGTCTTATCCAGGTCCGCCTCCTTCCGAGACCCTAGTACGTCGCAGCCCCCCTCTGAAGAAGGCCTACCCCGATCTGCGACGTTCGCGGGTCCCCTGACGTCGCCGACGAGCCCTAGCGGAAGGAAATTGCCCGTTTGTTGGACCTTGCCGCCGGCAGAGATTTTGGACCGAACAGCCGCCGGCGACGAGACCCAGCAGCAGCAGGAGGAGGACATGTCGACTTCTACGTCCAGCTCGTCTCTTTCACTTAGTCGCCAGCAGGAAAGCAAGCGGCGCCTCAGAACTTCATCGTCTGCAGGCCCACGCTCGCCGGGTGACCGGGTTCTTGAGAAAGGAAAATCTTCCCCGACGGCGGGGCCATCCGGGGAGGCAGGAACTTCCAGCCACGGAGCCCTTGCCGGGACATCTTCTCAGGAAGAAGCAAGTAGCCAACAGGAGGAGACCACCGCTTCTGCCAGTAGCGGACAAGCGTTCGGTTCGTCCACCACGGGAAGTGGTTCGGAGGATTCTGAGGCGCAGCTCGGCGGCCACAAGCAACAAGCTTCCGCGCTCAGCCGCGAACTGGTGACGCCCTTCAGGGACCCACGAGTCCAGCGCACTATGACTGCTGAAGAGTGGGACGCCGCGAGGCGTTCCAATGACAGGGTTAGTGGCGAGACCTCGGAAGTTCTCCAGCCGGGACACTCCTCCGAGCAGCCTGGACGCCCTGGCGACGACAGCAGTTCCTGAGCATTGCTCTCTAAGTGTCGCTGCCCATAACGCGACATTTAGCACTCGTTGATCAGACTGTCTGGCTGGCGTTTTAGAAGCAATAAAGACAAGCGTGCCTCGGTATGCTCGCCACAAATTTCACAGCGTATGCCTAACGCTTCTTTCTGGACACTAGCGCTACAGTGTAGAAATAGCTGTGCAATAGTGGGCACAGGGTAGCAATCAGCTTCGTACTACGGCACGACTGCGACGACTATGGCGCGACAACTGCTCACAAGACAAGCACCCATGCATAATCGAATCTTGAATGCGGAGAAACAGTCGTCCGAAATTTTCTCGCGGCTTCTGCGTCTTATAAAAACACGTATGCCTAATACAATTCTGAGCGCACTTACAAAACTGAGTATTGAAAAAAACAGACTAAGCCAGAACTTTGCATTGCTAACTTTCAGTACGCGATAGCGCACTTCGAATGTGATGCTTGTGACGTCCCAACAGCTGTGTGCGCCTACGTCACGGACGTGCACTCTCGCTTATCACAGCAACGTTCTTATACAGCTTATACCCAGGTAAATATACCTGGTAGCGAAGCTTCCATAGAAGTCCATACGTTCAAAACATGGCGATTCATCTGCGGTTCATGGGGCTTAGCGCCATCTGTGTGAGGAGGGAACACTTCCGGCGGAAGACAAAATAATTTGACGTCATATCCGTTGAAAACAGAAGTAACTTCATTTTGTTCTCCAAGGCGCGAAGTTTGTTTTCGAAAGCCTGCCATTAGAGCTGTATATTCAAATGCCCCGCCATTCGACTTCATTGGCGTTTCAAGCTTTCAGCGCGGAGAGCGATGCAGGAAAAGTTCAGCCGTACGGGTGTCGAAATCGCATCGCTGCATGGAACATACTTTCTTTGGAGGCCGACGAACGCTTTGGGCGTAGAGTGCTCGTTCTTTCGTCGGACGCCAAGCCCGTCGGCCAGCGCTGTTCCACGAAAACAACTAAAGTAAACAATTATCTGGCGGTCGCAACTCACTACTTTTAACTGAACAGGTTAAGAAACATTGAAACTACCCGCGTCATCAGATTCAGACAAACGTCGACAAGCAAAGCAACACAACATGTGAGCAGGGCGTTAACTTTACGAGCGTGCCTTTCTGTCCACTTCAAGAGCTGCATTGCATTGCAAGTGATAGCGGCGTCAACGCCCGGCGCTATCGGTGGGCGCTGAAAAAAGGTATTTATTGATCATGATCAAGTAAAATAGAGTTGTTCTTTTTTCTCCACGCCTATATAAAATTGATTGGGAATTTTATTTTCGTTGAATGAATCTAACTGTATCTCGCTTTCATTAAAAAACGCCTTTTTCTTTCCCAATGTTTGTTCCCTCCAAACATAGTCGCGCTTTAACTCCCATAACCACCCTTGCTGATGTCGGTGACAATTCGTTCCGAAGCGCTTTTCGCCCGAAGCTTCGCGACCACTTGGATCGACCTTGCTTATACTTCGTATCTCTTGCGATTTCGTGCACACCGTGACGTTCTCGCTCAACACAGTCCGAGTTTTCTGTTAGATACCGCTTGAAGGGCCCCTCACTGCAGGATTGGTTAATTCAAACAGACAAGTGCAGACAAACGCCGCCGCGAGCGCTTCTTCTCAAGGGAGCAGCGATCCTAGTCGCAGAGTCGAGGTCAGACGCACAAGTGAGCCTACGTAATTCGCATTGCTGAAACGGCACTCACCGTGACATGTGACTTCGATAATTATTCAAGGCTACATCAGTTATTTGTTTGATCTGTTGCATCACTAGACGATTTAAAGTTTACAGAAATAATAAAACCTACAAACCCGATGCCTGCGTCTGCGAGTCTTCGTTTTACTCCGTGCCGTAGAAATACAGACGTACTTCCGTTTCGTCTACTTGTTACCAGGTGGCGCAATCGCGCACGCAGAAAACGAAACTATCCGCCATTTTTCTACCAGGTTCCAGTGGGCGATCGTGCTCTTTGGTCCGCTTTGACCCACGACGCTCAGTGCTCGTGCGGCACTGACGTATACCGCTAGTCAGGTGTTCTCGTGCACAGCGCGAAAAATCATGCGCTGCGGGGAAACGAGACAAATGCAACAGCTAGCATGCGACACCTTTACCGGAAATGCACCGCTTAGCAAGAACGCAAGAGAGAAATATTACGCAGATCCCACGCGCTGTGGGAATCGATGTAGGCGATGCTTACTGACGATATTTTTTTTATTTATTTATATTATGACAACATTTGGCGGTGACGTTGACGGCATACGACAGTCGTGATGTGATGTTAAATGTTATCTGGCGTGCACTACCTAGCTTTGTTTGTCTACGTAGTGTGTTTGTTCGAGGTGTTGTGTGCAATGGTTCGTAGCCTGCAAGAACGTTAGCACTGTCATTCCCTCTCACGGTGCATCGCATCGTGACTGAAGTGATGATTTCATGGACGGCCGCTTCTTGACCCTGCGGTGCTTTAATGCGGCTTCGCGTCTGCACGCCCTGCGTCAGTTGTGCGAATTGACAAACTTTGAACGGCGCTTATTTTTCAGAAATAGCAGAAACGTGCCGTATCGTACCTTGAATTAAATGTTTACAGTTTGTCTGCAACTGGTTTGCTATATCTCTAGTAGCTTTATTTTATTTTATAGACGAGACCCCAAAATGGAGCATGTTTTTTGATGGCACCTTTCTCTTACCACGCGATCCTCCCATGTATGCACGCTGCCACGAGCAAAGAGCAGCAACACTTTTATTCAACCACTTCGTCAGGGCATTGGCTTTACGCATTCTCTGTCTCTACTGTCTACCGTACTATATCTTCCCTCTGGGCTGTTGCGCGTGAGTACAAAGGTAAGCGCTGCCGCTTCTGCAATGCCTTAGCGGGGACCCCACGCGAAATCACAGCCGTCTTGAGGACATTGTAACGACGCCCAGGGAGTTCCAGAAGGTATTGTGGCAACGGCCAGGTAGCTCCAGAGGGCATTGTGGCGACGCCCAGGGAGTTCCAGAAGGTATTGTGGCAACGGCCAGGTAGCTCTAGAGGGCATTGTGGCGACGCCAAGAGAGTTCCAGAAGGCATTGTGGCAAGGGCCAGGTAGCTCCGAAGGGCATTGTATCGACGCCCAGCGCGTTCCATAAGGTATTGTGGCAACAGCCAGCTAGCTCCAGATGGCATTGTGGCGACGCCAAGGGAGTTTCAGAAGGCACTGTGGCAAGGGCCAGGTAGCTCCGAAGGGAATTGTATCAACGCCCAGCGCGTTCCAGAAGGTATTGTGGAAACGGCTAGGTAGCTCCAGATGGAATTGTGACGACGCCAAGGGAGTTCTAGAAGGCATTGTACCACCGACCAGGCAACTCCAGAGGACATTGTGGCGACGCCAAGGGAGTTCCAGAAGGCATTATGACAACGGTCAGGTAGCTCCAGAGGGCATTGTGGCGACGCCAATGGAGTCCCGGAAGGCATTGTGCCAACGGCCGGGTAGCTTCAGATGGCATTGTGGCGACGCCAAGGGAGTTCCAGAAGGCATTGTGGCAATGGCCAGGTAGCTCCAGAGGGCATTTTTATCTACGACCAGCGAGTTCCAGAAGGTATTGTGCCAACGGCCAGGTAATTCCAGAGCGCATTGTGGCGACGCCAAGGGAGTTCCAGAAAGCATTGTGCCAACGTCCAGGTAGCTCCAGAGGGCATTGTGGCGACGCCAAGGGAGTTCCAGGAGGCCTTTTACCAACGGCCAGGTAACTCCAGAGGGCATTGTGGCGACGCCAAGGGAGTTCCAGAAGTCATTGTGCCAACGGCCAGGTAGCTTCAGGGGGCATTGTGGCGACGCCAAGGGAGTTCCAGAAAGCATTGTGGCAACGGCCAGGTAGCTCCAGAGGACATTTTATCCACGACCAGCGAGTTCCAGAAGGTATTGTGCCAACGGCCAGGTAACTCCAGAGGGCATTGTGGCGACGCCAAGGGTGTTCCAGAAGTCATTGTGCCAACGGCCAGGTGGCGCCAGAGGCCATTGTGGCGACGCTAAGGGACTTCCAGACGTCATTGTGCCAACGGCCAGGTAGCTCCAGAGGGCATTGTGGCGACGCCAAGGGAGTTCCAGAAGTCATTGTGCCAATGGCCAGGTAGTGCCAGAGGCCATTGTGGCAACGCCAAGGGAGTTCCAGAAGTCATTGTGCCAACGGCCAGGTAGCGCCAGAGGGCATTGTGGCGACGCCAAGGGAGTTCCAGATGTCATTGCGCCAACGGCCAGGTAGCACCAGAGGGCATTGTGGCGACGCCAAGGGAGTTCCAGAAGTCATGGTGCCCAACGGCCCAGTAGCGCCAGAGGCCATTGTGGCAACGCCAAGGGAGTTCCAGAAGTCATTGTGCCAACGGCCAGGTAGCGCCAGAGGGCATTGTGGCAACGCCAAGGGAGTTCCAGAAGTCATTGTGCCAACGGCCAGGTAGCGCCAGAGGGCATTGTGGCGACGCCAAGGGAGTTCCAGAAGTCATTGTGCCAACGGCCAGGTAGCGCCAGAGGCCATTGTGGCAACGCCAAGGGAGTTCCAGAAGTCATTGTGCCAACGGCCAGGTAGCGCCAGAGGGCATTGTGGCGACGCCAAGGGAGTTCCAGATGTCATTGTGCCAACGGCCAGGTAGCGCCAGAGGACATTGTGGCGACGACCAAGAGAGTTCCAGAAGTCATGGTGCCAACGGCCCGGTAGCGCCAGAGGCCATTGTGGCAACGCCAAGGGAGTTCCAGAAGTCATTGTGCCAACGGCCAGGTAGCGCCAGAGGGCATTGTGGCAACGCCAAGGGAGTTCCAGAAGTCATTGTGCCAACGGCCAGGTAGCGCAGAGGGCATTGTGGCAACGCCAAGGGAGTGTCCAGAAGTCATTGTGCCAACGGCCAGGTAGCGCCAGAGGGCATTGTGGCGACGCCAAGGGAGTTCCAGAAGGTCATTGTGGCAACGGCCAGGTAGCTGTAGAGGGCATTGTGGCGACGCCAAGGGAGTTCCAGAAGTCATTGTGCCAACGGCCAGGTAGCGCCAGAGGGCATTGTGGCGACGCCAAGGGAGTTCCAGACTTCATTGTGCCAACGGCCAGGTAGCGACAGAGGCATTGGGGCGACGCCAGGGAGTTCCAGAAGGCATTTGTGCCAACGGCCAGGTAGCGCCAGAGGGCATTGTGGCGACGCCAAGGGAGTTCCAGATGTCATTGTGCCAACGGCCAGGTAGCGCCAGAGGGCATTGTGGCGACGCCAAGGGAGTTCCAGAAGTCATTGTGCCAACGGCCAGGTAGCGCCAGAGGGCATTGTGGCGACGCCAAGGGAGTTCCAGATGTCATTGTGCCAACGGCCAGGTAGCGCCAGAGGCCATTGTGGCGACGCCAAGGGAGTTCCAGACGTCATTGTGCCAACGGCCAGGTAGCGCCAGAGGGCATTGTGGCGACGCCAAGGGAGTTCCAGACGTCATTGTGCCAACGGCCAGGTAGCGCCAGAGGGCATTGTGGCGACGCCAAGGGAGTTCCAGAAGTCATTGTGCCAACGGCCAGGTAGCGCCAGAGGGCATTGTGGCGACGCCAAGGGAGTTCCAGACGTCATTGTGCCAACGGCCAGGTAGCGCCAGAGGGCATTGTGGCGACGCCAAGGGAGTTCCAGATGTCATTGTGCCAACGGCCAGGTAGCGCCAGAGGCCATTGTGGCGACTCCAAGGGACTTCCAGACGTCATTGTGCCAACGGCCAGGTAGCGCCAGAGGGCATTGTGGCGACGCCAAGGGAGTTCCAGATGTCATTGTGCCAACGGCCAGGTAGCGCCAGAGGCCATTGTGGCGACGCCAAGGGAGTTCCAGAAGTCATTGTGCCAACGGCCAGGTAGCGCCAGAGGGCATTGTGGCGACGCCAAGGGAGTTCCAGAAGTCATTGTGCCAACGGCCAGGTAGCGCCAGAGGCCATTGTGGCAACGCCAAGGGAGTTCCAGAAGTCATTGTGCCGACGGCCAGGTAGCTTCAGGGGGCATTGTGGCAACGCCAAGGGAGTTCCAGAAAGCATTGTGGCAACGGCCAGGTAGCTCTAGAGGGCATTGTGGCGACGCCAAGGGAGTTCCAGAAGTCATTGTGCCAACGGCCAGGTAGCGCCAGAGGGCATTGTGGCGACGCCAAGGGAGTTCCAGATGTCATTGTGCCAACGGCCAGGTAGCGCCAGAGGGCATTGTGGCGACGCCAAGGGAGTTCCAGAAGTCATTGTGCCAACGGCCAGGTAGCGCCAGAGGCCATTGTGGCGACGCCAAGGGACTTCCAGACGTCATTGTGCCAACGGCCAGGTAGCTCCAGAGGGCATTGTGGCGACGCCAAGGGAGTTCCAGATGTCATTGTGCCAACGGCCAGGTAGCGCCAGAGGCCATTGTGGCGACGCCAAGGGAGTTCCAGAAAGCATTGTGGCAACGGCCAGGTAGCTCTAGAGGGCATTGTGGCGACGCAAAGGCAGTTCCAGGAGGCATTGTGGCAACGGTAGGTAGCTCCAGACGGCATTGTGGCGGCGCTTACGAAGTTCTCGTTGGGAAGATCTCACAGACTGCTCCGGCCATGTACGAGCACATTGTACACGTTCTCAACCATCCCTCCCCCCACCCCCCGATGCTGCGTGCAACACAGCAACAGCAGCAGCAGCAGTGGAAAAATCGAAGGAAGAGGCAAAGAAAGCCTCACGCCAAAAAAAAAGAGAGAGAGAGAAGGCGGGGCCGTTACGTAATGCGTCACGCGATCCTTCGGCTTCGGTATGGGAGAATACAGGGAGGAAATTTTGCTTGCGGATGCTAGACGGGGGCCAAGTGGAGAGTCTGCCTATGGTGGCGGTAAGAGCTCGACTTCTGAAATCATGGGTTCGCGGCACTTCAAGTATTTCTATCTTTGCTACAAATGAACCAATTTGAGAATTTTTTGCGGTAGAACGCTCCCGAGAGGGAACGTAACAACTTTCAGCGTATAATAAAAATTTGCTACGCGGCCTAGTGAGGGGCCCTTTAAGTGGGCGAAGACCGCCTATAGTGCTACAAAGAAATGTGTGACCGAGGGTGGGATCGAACTTACCACACGCCAGCCCATTGCTCTAACCATTAGGCCAAAATCGCACGAATGATTCTCCCTTTGAAATGTCTGGCGCGTACGACACGTCCCAGTTTCTCGCGTTGTTCCCTCATGACCGCTAGCGCTTTCAGGCACTGAGATCGACCCACATTTCAACACGAAAGTGGTTTGTGCAGGGTTCCACAGATAATCTGTCCCATGTTCGTGCGTCACGCAGTGACCACGCTAATTCGCGAAATAGCGATACCTAATGGTTAGGAAAGTAGGCATAGAAAGATTAGAAAGGTTTGCTTTAATAAAGGAATTGTGCTCATGACGATGTGTATTTCTTGCACTGAGGGTATTTAGGTATCAATAGTTTTATCACTGAGTAGTTCCGTAGACAACATGGCCGGCAACTTGTACACCGATAGGGGTACACCTATAAGGGTAGTAAATATGTTAATACTTGGAAGTGTCTCGCGGTCTAACACAGGACCTTTCTCGCGTTTGCCCGGTCGTTCTGCGCATGTATGAGTTGCAGGAGAGCCATGTTGGGACGTTTGCTTCTCGTAATCTGCCTTTCCGTAAGTACTACGGAGGAGGACGCGCTTTGCCCCGTTTGTCCCTAGCCGATTTCACTTTAGCGGCCGCAGACTAATGAACATGTTGTTACTGCGAATTAATTTTGTTGTAGAATA
Organism: Dermacentor silvarum; assembly: GCF_013339745.2. Classification (NCBI taxonomy): domain Eukaryota; kingdom Metazoa; phylum Arthropoda; class Arachnida; order Ixodida; family Ixodidae; genus Dermacentor; species Dermacentor silvarum. The sequence goes on from NC_051160.1 coordinate 43,722,984, forward strand.
TGCATTTGCAAGGTTACACCGAAGTTCTTGAGCATGACTGGGCGGGCGCATACGCAGAGCGTGCGCACGTGGCGCGTACTCGTCCCATCACCGACGACCTTGGCACTGGCAGAGCGCCGAAGACGTTCTCTGAATCGTCCTTATGATACGTGCGCCCCAATGCCACGGGCGAATCACTGACGACAAAACAAATGCTGACGCCTCGCTTTTACGGTTTCTGTTTCGGCCGCTATGATCCCGTTTGGACGTAAGTTTAGAAAGGGAGTAGCATATTGCACAAAGTAATGCTCGTAGCTTCATGGGTAGTGTAAATTGCACCAAACATTAGCTTACAAGCTAAATGCGCGTTGTGTTAACGCGTCTGAAGACGCACACTGTTCCCGCTAGCGTTCCGCTGAGCGGCTGTGTGCTACAGCACTGCCTCGATGAGGAGCGCCGGCAGCCGGGAGCGTGTGTGCTTGTCCCGCAGCAAACGTTCCATGCTGCCGCTTCTTTCACCATTTTACTGTTAGCGTTTTCTGCTCTATACGTACACGCAAGAAGGCGGGCATAATTGACGAAAAACATGTAAGAAACACATTTGCAACCTCTGTACAGGCTGGCAATTTTCTGGAGTCTCTGGTCATATCTGAGAAGCACGCACTTGACCCCCCCCCCCCCCCCCCCCCCCCCCGCCCCGGTTGAGCCCAACTAAATCTACAAGACTTAGTTGGGCTCGCGGCCAGGTGGCGATAGAATGACGTGATATGGTCATTGCTTAGGTTGCGCATGTGACCGGGGGAAGAGTGTGAGGCAAGCGGGTGTTATCGCATGTAATTTCATGTCAATTATCCCTAGTGCGCAGAAATTTCGTTAAGGGGGGGGGGGGGGGGGGGCACGTGCCCGATGTAGCCTCCCCCCCCCCCCCCCGCCTTCCCTAAGTACGCACCCTGCATGGTCCAAAGGGCTGCTGCAGCCTCTTAGATTGGCTCAGAACGGTACCATTGTAAGATTCCACAATGCGGTGAATTTGACAGTGTCCAGAATAGAACTAACGGGTGCGATCTTGTAAGGGTTCGCTTGTCGTCGCGTGATTGGTAAAAATCACGCTTCCGTCAGCAAAAGTGCTGTTCTGACCGATCATGCGAGGGGCAAACCAATTGACGGTTCGCTTTCCGAGCCGTTGCAAGAGATCGCACTCCTGGAAATTACTTAGTCATTTCAATTATGTTGATGATGGCGGCGACAGCGGAGAACGAATTGCCTATGGCCTTTCCAAGAGTTCAGGAGAGGAGAGAGGGGGGAAAGCTCTATAGCGGAATGCGAGGAATTCTACAGGCGTGTCTGTATAGCCACCTTCATGCTATACTTAGCATCGGGAAAGGGATCGGAGAGAGAAAGGCCCTAGGACGAGGAGGGCAGAAAGAGCCCATTTTGCATCAAGAGTTCCCGTCGCCCTGCTCGTGGAACGTAGCGTATGAGCAGGGCATCCACGACTCTCCGGAGCGTAATGCAACTTCTTGCTGGTAGGGCACGATTACTTTGTTTATCAGTATAATAAAAAGAAGACAATCAGAAGAACGTACTTTCGATGCATTTTTTGTCTATATACGACAGATGTATCGACAGATGTCGACGACGGAACGACCATGACGACTGTATAACAACATATATGGCACGACTATGACACAAATACGAAGGAATGACGAATAATGTCAACGATGGCGTGACGGCAACGAAATGACGACAATGGGATGACGAAGGTGGAATAACGTCAATGGAACGACCACAACAGCATTACGACGACAGTACCACCACGAATACATGACGCCGACGACGCGATGAAGCACCAAAACGTGATGACGACGGCACGATATGGCGGCACAGTGACGACTGTATGGCGATGGAATGATGACAACAGCATAACGACGATAGAATGACGACGACAGTGATGATGACTGCGTGACGACGGAGGTGTGATGCATGGCGAAGTGACAACGCAGTAACGACGACAGAGTGAAGACGGCGGTATGATACGAAGGAATGATCACAACATAATGTAGGTGAACAAACGAAGATGACGGCACGACGGCGTGCTTGTGTCGGAGCTCACATCCGCACATACGTATACAGTACATCACCTGCCGCTCGGGGCCATGCACTTCGGCGTGCGTTACATCGGGTGCCGATTTACACTATGTGCGATACTAGTCAATCGTACAAAGCTTTCGTATATATATATATATATATATATATATATATTTCCACCGGGGTACTCAGCGACCCAGCAGACAGCCACGCCTAGACCGGGAGTGTAGGAAAAGAAATCTTCGCTTTACAAAGACTGGTGGCAACGCAACCGTAAGTTCCCGCAGTTGCCAGTTCTCCGCGTCATCCGACAATGTCTACTCGGGCCTAGTTAAATTGTTATCAGTAAGAGATTACAATGCATTCTAAAAAAAAGGACCAAAGGCTCTGCCAATAGCAACTTTCGAGAACTTTTCCTGCACCACAATGACCGAAGTACGTGAAAATGCTATGAAATTGGTGACGTCACACTTGCCTACACTTTATTCCCTTATCTATGACATAAACACTATTCATGCGCCGGATAAATAAATATTTTGGCAGAACACATTTCCCAGCACATGTCGACGTTAATGTGATTAGGATAGAAGCAATGTATAGCGACACACCACGGGTCGGCCCGGACCGATCCGTGCCTGACCAGGCCTGGCATGGGCCTGCGACTGTATCACTGGACCAGGCCCGAGCCCGCCGGAAGAGCTAAGTCTACAAGAGGTAAAAATGTCATTGCTTAGGTGGAGTATTCAAATACATTACAATAGAAGTGCAGTGACAAAAAAAAAAAAAACGTTGCAAAAGAACATTTTGGGACAGAGCACGTGTGCAACTTACATGAAAAGGCCGACAGAAGCAAAACCTTGGTTAAACATTTCTGGCAAGGCATTTCATATATAAAACTCTGGAGTATACTTCATGTTCTAAACTCCAAGAATTACACACACACGCACACTTGTAAAAAAAGAAAAAGAAAGTGTCAGTTTCATTGACAGCGATAACGAGGTTTAGCGTTGCGCTCTGTCTTCGCACGGTGTTCTAATACGCGATATGGCGCGATGCAGCATGCGATGACAATTTCTGCGGCGCAGCAGGAACAGTGAGCAGGAAATACAAGGCGCGTCACGACGTTGACGCAAGGAGGAGTGTCAGCAACGGCGTTACTGGCGTCGCGCCGCGATGATGCACGATACGAGACCGACGGGAAACTATAGAAATGTCGCAGTTTCGCTAGCTATGCGAGGGCGACTTATCCCCCCCCCCCCCCACACACACACACACGCAAATCTGTAAACAAGAGCCAGGCGGTGGCATAGCGCCTCCTGCAAACAAAAACGCATCCAAACCCGGTGGCCTACAGCCACTACCTCCCATATATTTATTCCGGAAACTGCGAATTCTGTAGAAACAGGGCGGCCCTCGGTCATATTCTGTGGGCCTGCCCGAAAGCGGCCCAACAGGGCAGAATGGCAGATGGAGAGCGGTGGAGGACCGCGCTGCTCCTCAGCTCGGCTCCCGACGACCAGAAATTGGCCGTCCATCAGGCCGAAGACGCCGCCAGAGCACATGGGCTACTGGCCGCCGTCTAGGCGGGGTTGGCCCTCCCCACAAACTTGCCCGCAAATAAAGTTATCTCTCTCTCGCTGGAAAGGCGAAGCATTAATTGCGATATCCAATTATTAGACAGTTGCACGAAGTAAAGTTAGTAGTTTTATCAGCTGCAATAAACTGAACTAAATTAATAAGCACGCTTGTCACGCGCGCGCAGGCAAACACGATCACGTGTCATTCGATGGCCGCGGACATAAGCTGTCAGAACACTGGCGTGATGCAGAGCGGCAGCAGCGTTGAGTGAATTTCCCTTCATGCTGCCTCTCGCTTCAATGCGAACTATAGGCGCGCGAGAACACAGCGCATGCAAAGTCATCACCTATCTCGATGCCCATAGCCTTCGAATCCACCGCAGATTACCTTCAAGATAGGACGCGCGCGGCCGCCACTGCCGGAGCAGAAGAGATGCCCACTAACCTGCTCCCCCCCCCCCCTCTCTCTCTATAGCGTGCGAACATTTCCTCACTCCCCTCCCCCATGGCGCGAGAAAACGCCGCCGCATCAACCGACCATCCTTCTCGGCTCATCCTCGCAAGCTTTCCTTCGCACCTACCGCATACGGCGCGCGGTCGCGATGTTATCGCACTTCGACTTTATTCGGAACATCACGGCGACGGCGGAAATTCGCCTGGAGTGTCCATATAATTGCTATCGCGATAAACTGCCGGCATTTGGCAGCGCTAGATATCTGGCTTACGTTTATTTCCTTTCCGCTCAGACCAGTGTACGTACGCACCACGGTGCGTATCCACACAGCTTTTCAGCAGGAACGCCAATGTGTGGACGTACAATGCTCATGCCAGGAGTGGAAGCCAGAACACTGCCCTGGCGCCGGCACCCGACGACCAGAAAGCTGCGCGGAACAAGATAGAACACCAGTTAGCCGGTTTCATGCGCTGCGTGAGGCTGACTTGGCTTCGACGTTTTTGAAGCTAAACACCCTCCCGCGTCTCCATGTACCCCTTCTATACCTCAACGCGCGGGCCACGCATGCGCGTCGACACCACAACAGCACGGCGGAGGCGGTGCGAACGCGCCTCTAGTGTCCTAATTGTTATCGCAATACAATTACTTTTGTAAACAGTTCTTACAGCAAGAAAAAAGTCGCAGTTTCGCCCGATAGCAAATTATCAGACAGCTATACGATCTAAGGATAGTAGTTTACCGGCCGTAAAAACTTGTAAACATTCGCTTACTAGCTAAACTAACAAGTGTGGTGTCACGCGCGCAGAGACAAACATAGATACATCTCACTCGATGACTGCGGACACTCGCTGACAGAAAGCTAGCTGGCGTGACTTTGAGTGGCAACAGCAGCGAGCGAATTGACCTTCGGGCTGCCTCTCCCTAAACCCTTCAGCCGGCAGCTCCGATAGAATAGTGGTAGCGCTAGACCTTAAGAAAGCGTTCGATACCATATCGCACCAGCTCATACTGGAAGAGCTGAAAGAATTAGCTTGTGGCTCGAAAACATACGCCTACATACGCTCTTTTCTGCAAGATCGCACGGCCACCATAGGTGTCGACTCACTCCGATCGGAAGAAATACAGGTACCAGGCAGAGGCACACCGCAGGGTTCCATCTTGTCACCACTGCTATTTAACATCGGAATGCGCAGACTCGCTCTGTCCCTGGAGACAATACCAGATCTAGGTCACGCACTGTACGCGGACGATATTACCTTATGGGCCTCGACAGGCTCAAGTGGGCATAAGGAAAACACCCTACAGGAGGCAATAAACAAAGTAGAATCCTTCACAGACATGGCGGACATGTGCTGCGCGCCGGAGAAATCGGAATTTATTCGAATTAAAGCAAAATACACGCGCACAGAACCAGAGATCCGGCTAACACTCCAAGGCCAACCAATACGGCAAGTGCAAAAACTGCGAATTCTGGGCCTCTGGTTACAAAGTAACAGCAGAGTAGATCACACCCTACTCTTGCTTAAATCTACAGTACAACAGGTGGCCCGAATGATACACAGGGTAACTTTCCACAGGAAGGGCTTTAAAGAAGACGAAACAATCAGATTGATACAAGCTTTCATAATGAGCAGGGTGACGTACAGCCTACCTTACCAGCACCCTACAAACACTGAAATACGAGCCATCAACATTCTGATACGCACGGCGTACAAAACCGCACTGGGGCTACCTAAAAATACCGCCACAGATAGACTGGAGGCCCTAGGTTTGCACAACACGTACGAAGAGCACGCATCCGCGGTAATAATATCTCAAAGGAAAAGGCTCAATATCACCGCAACAGGCAGGGCCCTGCTCGAGCGCTTAGGGTATCCCCTACGACCCCAGTACCTAAACGAGGAAACCACCCCAATGCCCCGAGAAATACGGAATCGAATAACAGTTTCTCCAATACCCAAAAACATGAATCCTAAATATCATCAACCTAGAAGGCAGGCAAGGGCTAAGAATCTACAAAAGCGCTTCGGCTCGCACCCCGGAACGATCTACACGGACGTAGCTAAAATACAAAATAACAGATACTGCCTAGCGGCTGTAAGCCAACGATCGACCGTAGCAGCCTCTACCAAAGCAAACTCAGCCAGTACGGCAGAGGCGGTAGCAATCGCCCTAGCCATCAAGGATAAAGACCGGAGAGGAGAGTCAGCCTCGGTACTCACAGACTCCCAATAGCCTGCCGCCTCTATTTAACTGGAAACATCCCCAAGGCGGCCTTAAACATTTTGGGACATGGCTTACAAGAATATCATACCATTGTGTGGTGCCCAGCACACACGGGACTGGAGGGAAACGAAAGGGCGGATCGGCTAGCTCGCGTATTTCACATCCGAGCGCCGACGAGTCCTATCGACGAACCTCTAACAAGCTCACGTGACATCTTGGAAAACCAGCGACGTGACCGCCAAAAATTTAGTAATCCGCACCCGGACCTTACCGGGGAACAGGCTCGTGACTGGCGCCGACTACAAACGAACACGTACACAAATCTATACCGACAACACCATATAAGTCCCACACAATACGCGGATATCTGTCCATGGTGCGGAGAGCGGCCCACTCTTGCCCACATTACATGGGAGTGCAATTAATTCGCGGCCCCTAAATATCAATTCCCCCAAATTAGGGCAAATACCCAGAAACAGGCAGTGGGAGACCTGGCTTGCTAGCACGGAACGGGAGAGCCAACTGGCTCTCCTCGACCAAGCCCAGCGAGCCGCTAAGGCCAGTGGAGCCCTGGACTGAGGGCCCCGGCCACCCACTCAACCTTCAATCCCCTTCATGGAATAAACGTTTACTACTACTACTCTCGCTTCAACTAAGCGGCGAGAACCCAGTGCACGGGAGCTATCAGCCGTCGGCGCCCATAGGCTCTGTACCCATCGCAGACCGCTTTCAAGATAGGGCCCGCGCGAGCGCGCTCAGCCGCGCCATATGCAGCCGCCCCAGGAGTAGAACGTCCCCTCCCATCTTTCCCGTTCCCCCGGTGCCTTGCGCGCTCCCTACCTGCCTTCCTCGCGTGCGCGAGATCGAGCCACCATTCTCGCCTCACCCTTGCACGCTTTCGCTCGCACCCACAGCATACGGCGCGCGGCCACGGTGTTATCACACGTGGACCTTATAAGGAACGTCACGGCGACGCCGATGGCGAACATGCGCCTGGAGTGTGCATATAATTGCTATCGCAATAAAAGCTCAAAATTAAATCAGGTCCAAAAGCAGCTAAGTTCAAACAAACATATTCTACTTCTAATGTTTAAATTTAAGGCCGACGAGGAAAGTTGTGAATGCTGTTAAGGTGGAAGCCATCTATGTGTAATTCAGTGACCATAACGCAGTCGTCAATAAAAGGCGGTAAAATGACACAACTGCAATAATTGTATAGACAGCGATGAAACAGTGCAATCGCTGACCCGATAACAGTGAGACCGCATCAACAACAGCTTATTGTGTGTGTGTGTATATATATACATCTCGCGAGAAAAAGTTTGTTTTGTAGCAACTAAAGAAATTATAACTTCCACGAAAAAAAATTCAACGACGATTACGATGCTCTCTAATGCGAAATTTGAGCACCAGCTCTTCATTTTGAATTCCACCGGTTGCGTCGCTCATTGTTCAGAAAGAATGCGCGAACACGAAAACGTGTGTCTCGCGCATTCTCATGCGCATTCACAAGCAGCGGTGGCGCGAAGTAGCGCATGCGCAGTGGGCCCGAAGCACACGCCAGCACTTTGTTTCCATATATGGCATCGGTGGACGCACTCGCCGCATGCCTTAGTAATGACTTCATCGGCGCATGCTACTATGGCGCCATCTCGTAGTCTCGTGCGGCACTCTGCCTTCCTTCTCACCCTTTTGTCATACTCTCCTCCTCCGCTTTCCTCCTCGCGCTCTTCACTATCGCCGTCTTTCATCACCCCTGCGCTCCGCGTTCGCTCTTTCATCCTTCGCTGTGCTCATTCGCTCGGTTACGCCGATGGACGCCGATTCAGGAACGGGCGCCTAAGAGCTGCACTCTAAAAACATCAACCAAAAAAGAATTAGAACTCTTTCTTTATCTGTTTGCTAAGGTAATTCAGAGCCATTTTTTTTTCGACTTGAGCTTAGCACAAAATGCCTTGAATATATGCAGAGCGCCCACGTGTGCTCGAAGGTCCTACCTATAGGCTCATCAGTGAACAGGTCCATGCCAGGTCGGGGCCTGCGTTCTCAATCCTGGCCCAGGCCCGGGCTTTCAGGTAAGCCCGGGTCCGTGAAGGGCTCTACTGTATGCGCTCTGCAAGCACGCGGGGGTTGCCTATGCGACGGAGCAGCCTTGGCTCCGGCCTTTCTACGGTAAAATTAATTTGTTTTTTAGAACTCCAGCTAGCAACATGGAAAAATCGCTTGCGGAATTTTGCTCCATGCTCCAAACAATGCCTATTCGAAATTTCGTGACTGCTGAGACCGCGGTAGCGTTTAGCGTTCGCCCGTCGTGATTCAGATATCGTGCGTCAGGTAGGACCTTGACTCCACGATGCTGTCAGATTAAGCCGAGTTCCGCAAATTCATTTCGGACCATGTTATCCCCACGAGAGCTTTCGTCGTTCCTTACCAATAGACAAAGATACAAAGTTAGTATACGCGTTCACGGTCGTTGCCGGCAGGGAACCCTAACTCCCTGCTTTACCCACGCTGCCGTCATTTAGCCCATGCACTTGATCTCATGTCCGATCTTACGGGTACGAATGTCTACGGGTACGAATGTCTACGGGTACAAAGGTGTACGGGTACGCAGGTCTAGGGGCACGAACGTCTATGGGTACGAACGTCTACTGGTACGAAGTTCTACGGGTATGAAGGGCTACGGGTACGATGGTCCACGGGTACGAACATCTATGGCTACGCGAACATCTACAGGTACGCGAACGTCTACGGGTACGAACGTCTACGGATACGAACATATCAAGAGCGAGCTTTCCGCGACGGCATGTCGCACGACAATCCCACCAACTAGGCCTAACCAGCGCCACCTCGTTGGGAGTCGGCGAACAAAGTTGTCGTTTGGTGCTGAGTCAACGAAACGATTCACAGTGACAGTGTGGCACTCTGAAGGCGGGGGAACGACCTCGACAAGGAAAGTGAGGGTACAGGCAACACTCGAATGGTGGCTACTTGTGTCGCAGTCGCCATGCTTTTGACACTGAGCACGCGGATCAGTCTAAAAAATTTAACAAGACACTGTAAGTAGTCCGAAATTTCGGTCACCATTGTACGTTGGTTCTGTGAAGTTGGTGACTGTGCTGCGGGGAGTCCGAATACTGCACTGCCGATCCGAAAAATTTGTCGGCAGCATCTTTACTCTATAGCGTGTTTCTTTCTGTGTTTGACTGCTTCATGCGAAGACTGCGGTCTCCGAGCGTTAACCCCTGAAGGTTTGAAAATTGAAACAGATGCAGCTATTCTGGAAATAGTCTTCGTTCTTCTATGTGTGGCACCTTTGAAACATAGGTTGGTTGGAGTGCCAATATTTGTGACTAGGGCGACCTACAGAGGTAAACACCTTTATATATATACATACATATATATATATACATACGGGAGCAACCCAAGCAGAAGTGGGACCTCACTATAGCAGGCCCTCGCACTATTAAAAGTGTGACCTCAAATCTACAGCACGGGTGCCCGGCCTTTGATGCAAAGCAGCTTCTTGAGTGGCGCATTGATACAATGGTTAATTATGCCGTTCTACGCACTTTCTTTGGAGCTACAAATCATTTAATTCGGGAAGAAGTCACATATAATGACTATTCAAACCGAATTTTTTTTTCTTTTTACAGGTTGCTCCGCTTACTGGCTTCTTCACGAAAGAGAACAGATACCGGATACACTACAAAAACTGGATTGAGTTTGACAAGAATGCTTTGCATTAACATGGAGTTTTCAGAGAATACTTTAATTACTAGATTAGATTGATTCAGTGTTGCATTTTACGAAGCACAAAGGCTAAGTGTTTTTGTGTTCTACCTTCATCGAAATGTGGGAATCAATCCCACGACTTTACGAGCCACCAAAAAGGAGGTAGCACACACAGTGTCACATACTGTAACACAAAAGAATCAGAGGATCAATCAAAGGATCAACGCATTGATGGAAGGTGCTGAGACAGGTTTCAATCATTACACACATGAACAAAGTGGCTGCCCCCAGTACCTTCTTTTTTGTGATTGCTTGAAAAAACTTACATACTTTTTTTTCATAAATTACTTTATTTGCAGCAAATATTAAGCACCTCAAAATAAAATGAGATCCCTGCCCCACCTATCGTCGAACAGAAGCACATTCTCATGTTGCATATACAACTGTGCTCCCTAGGCCACACTTGGAAAGTGCACTTCACATGATAATTTACAGCCGAAGTTTAGCTCTACCAATAATTGAGTTGAAATGCTGACATTGTGACAAAGCAAAACAATTAATCGTTACTGAGGCATAGCTCCTGGAAGAAAAAGAAAGGAAAAGGGCACTTCATGATGTCAAAAACATGGCAGCTTTCATGTAGCACATATATCATCCATTCACACAGACCTATCGACATCGTCGCTGCCACATATGCGAATCACAGGCCTCGTAGAAATGCGCGAGCTTGTATAACATGCTTACCTCAACATCCCCCCACCCTCTGACCCTTTGCACATCAGATGATAGCTTTACCATTACCCAAGCCTGGCAAAGAATACAAACAGTAAACTATTTAAAGTACCTGTGATGTCGGGAATCACCAGCATAAGCTCAAATATGAAGGGGAACAGACTGTCAGAACAAGCATTATGCATAATTACACAATAGCACTAACATAAGCACTAATGTCATGTACCAGTTCCTATAAGCACGGTACAGTTCCAAATGTAAACCTGCATTTTGTACCCACAATTGGCTAAATTATGGAACTCAACTGGGCCAAATGCAAGAGAACCTGGGGACGCCAATAATGAATTCCAGTTTCTTTTCCGACTTGTTCACGTTTGACTTTACACTCATAATACACGTGTTCCTCGTAAACATGGAAGGACAGTTTTGCTTATCTTTGAAGGACCCCTAAACCACTTGACCTTAAAAACACTTTTTATATAGTGGCATCTGTGTACCAGCCTACAATGAACGCACAACCTCAACAATCTTACAATCTTTTATCATAAAAAGTTAACTAGGCCCGAGCAGACACCATCTGAATTCATGACGTAGTGAAAACTTAAATGCAACATCACCCCACATCATTCGTTTTTGCAGCATTCATGGCTTACCAAACCACTTCTGATGGCAAGAGTGGCTTTTTTGGGGGTAAATAACAGGGTAATTGGGGTAATTTAAAGGTGTAATTAACCGATAAAGCTCAAATTATTTTGCTCGTTAGTGTTCCTTGAAGTAGGTCTTGAGCTATCATTTAGATATATTACTCCTGATCTGGTTCGTCCAATTTCAATAAAGCCCTGAAGTTGGAATGAAACCCTCAATCACTTTCAAACCTTGCACAGTTTTGTTTCTAAGCCAGGGTAGGTAGTTTGTCGCTGTCAAGCTTTTGTTGTTGCCAGGAGGCTCAACAAAGACTCATTCCAAATTCACTTTCTACGTTTTTACGGCACACAGGACATTACATCTCGAAGCAGCAACACATTACGATGACACGACTGCCAGATGTAGCAAGAAATGCCAGTTCGTTATGCTAACAATGCCGAAACTAGGTGTAATGTCGTACAATTGTGTTGCATAGCAGTAAATAGGCAAGAAATTTAATGGCATGCGAACACATAAAAAAAAAGATTTGCATGAACACGATATCTCTTGCAAGCACAGCATTCATCAAAGCCACTTCAATCTGCAAGGAACCAAACTGCACTAATTCCACCTTCTTGCACCTGAAGCCCCTGGCTTTGATACCATATCATTCAGGTGCCCAAAAAAGCCCCATGAAAGATGAAAAAGGCACACGAGTCTGTAGAAAGGTAATACTAATACCGGACCTACCCACCCAGGTTTAACTTTACCATTCACGTTAAATAGTGAAAAAGGAAGAAGGGTCTCTCTTCGAGTAATAGAAACACACAAATTCTCCAGGTTTTAACCAACAAGAAACCAGTACACCTTTTGAGTAATGCAGGAAAAAGCACGCCAGACAAAACTGCAGACACCATTATGATGAGATGCAAGTGAGCAACAGATTCTTTCATCAACATAAAATGAACAACACAACAGAACCGCAACTCCAGTTTCAACACGTAGGGCCGACGACGAAAAGGGCCAAGAGTCACCAAAATAAAGCCAGCTTTGCCTTCACCGCAAACTTCTCGCACGTCAGATCACCGCAGAAAACACGTTGCTGAACTTTTCCCATTGCGTCGGCACTTGCATGACACAGTTTGGCGAAAGGAGCTGCGTTTCGAGGCCGACGACAGAGGTGCACGTGGTAGATGAAACAGACACATCTTTGGTCCTCGGAGAGGGAAGTCTTTTCAAGCTGACTTGCTTGACAGGGCCTGCCAAGCCTGGTCTGACCAGTCTGGAATGTGCCGGTTGTTGGTGATGAACTGGTCCTTGGTGATGCAGTGCACGTTTACTGCATCTGTAGAGCCATAGATGGAAGCTGCAAAGATGTGTGACGTGTTTGTGCAACAACCAATTTCATTCAGGAATGAAAAAACATACCTTTTTAGATTTAATACTGCTTAGTAGCTTTTTGCATTAAAACTAGGTTTCATAATAGAGAGAGAAGTTTATGCAAGTAAAAAAAAAAAGGAGTTTGAATGCCAGCACACAGATGCGCCGCAAGAAATTAAATCCAAAGAAAAGCTGACTTACCTAGAGGGACAAGTTGATAATCAATATTAAACCGAAATACACACATATGGAACCCCTTTTTTTGTGAATGATAAAATGAAGACTTTCAAAAAGAGCAGACAAAATATATAAGAACAAGAATTAACTTATCTCTCAGGAGACTATCACTAGTTACCATAGGATTGACATGAACATAACACCTTTCTCCCTGCATGTTTCACAGTTCAAACTGCACAGAGTTCACCCAGCAAGGAACAAAGTTTTACGGGAAAGCCAACTTATGAATGGCAGGAGGAGCATCTCTGAGAACTGCAAGAAACTCGAGACAGGCAGACAATCCAAACTACTGCAAATTATTTCGGTGTACCACTAATGCAAGTTCACATCACATCGCAGTCATTTTATTTATTAGAGAGAAGCTCTTAGGCTCCCGTTCCTGCGGCGAGCGGCGGCATCTCTTGTAATCAAGCGAACGAGCACAGCGAAGGATGAAAGAACGAATGCGGAGCGCAGCAGGAGATAAAAAGAAGGCAATAGCGAAAAGAGCGCGAGAAGGAAAGCGGAAGAGGAGGGTATGGCGAAAGCGTGAGAAGAAAAGCTTAGTGCCGTGCCAAATGGGCTCTGTGGCAACGATGGCTATGAGATAGCGCCAGAGTAGCGTGCGTCAGACATATGGAAATAAAGCGCCGCGTGAGCGGAGGTCTGTCTGCAGCAGCTGCTGTGAATCGCGCCCACGTGCCACCAACGCGCTGCCTCTTGCAATGTCTCGATTAGCGAGGCAGTCGCACCACACTTCGCTTTGTTTGCAACGTGCAGCACAAGACACTGTCCACGCCGGCCAAAATATAGCGAAATGAAAATGCATATAGGGCTGCACTCAGATTTCACATTAGGCAGTATCGTAATCGTCGGTGAACTTTTTTATTTACATATACTGCAGCCTTAATTTAGGGCTACAATATGAATTTAGGACTACCATAATTAGGTAGGTACAGCACTTATCACCATTTTCTCCCCTTTCCCTCGATCATACATTTGTTCTCTCCCGTGCCGAACCTCTCAACACCAATAACATGGCCTGTGCGCAGCAATATTAACTGCACTTCATCTAGATAATTTTCTTTTACCTTAGCAGCACTGCAGTTACTAAACATGTGCAGCTATGGTGCGCATCTAAATTACAAAAAATATATATATTATGATAGAAGGGGAAAAAACACACTCCAGTGACTCTTTGATTCCCTTACCTCAATTACTGCAAACATCAGTCGAAAACTCATAGTCTCCAGGGCTAGTTCGCCGTGTAGCTAATTACGCTCGTAATTACACATATGGTATACAATCAGTGTCAGTGATCGATGCAGTGCCATCCACCAACTCACACCTGAAAACTGTGGGACGCTCAACCCTCTCGCTTCTCCCGATGTTTACACTGCACAGCTCATGTGTCCTGGAATCCGGCTTCCTCGCATAGCACACATGCAGCAGAGGGAGTCGTAGTAACACAGTATAACGAGACATGGCTCGAGTGTTTCGATGCTAGTGCCACCTGACGGCATGGATACTCAGGCGTAAGGGGAACTTGCTTCTTCGCCTTGGGAACAGCGTCGCGCACGGACCGACCGATCATTTGTTGATGGGCTCTGTGGGATCCAAAACTCGGTGAGCTGCCTGATGGCTCGAATGCTCCTCCATTCACAAGACTGCACTCACGAACCACTTACACATCAGTGTCCGGCATGGGCGAACACTATTCGCTTGGTAAGCTTGTGTGGCGAGTCAAACCCCCTCAATTCCTCAGCATGTTTAATTTCTTGTCTAGATCAGCTAGCTAGAATTCTTGCACAAAGAGGCAATAAATGGCTTTTTTTCTGTTTCCAGTACTACGTATTGTCATTCCTTTGTCGCCAAGCCCACAAAACATCAATTCCTCAAGCTGTCAATGAACTTCCACAATCTTTAACAAATGCTCCTCACAGTCACACTCAGTGCACTTCAAAGATAATAACTGGCATTTTTTCCAAGATTTTGCAATTGCACCATCTTCTGACAAGTTTTCGATGAGAATGCATCTGCTTTCACACTGCTCCTCGCTACTTCAGATGAACTGTTCTGAAACCCTGTCACTCTTTCTGCTGCTGTGCCTTGTCCTGCGCAGCCCGCAACTGTGGACTTGAATATTTATCAAAATCCTGCAGACTTGACAACAAAATGTGGGGGAATAATAATGATTATGATAGTTTCGATTTCAATGGGGCAGCAGCCACTCCAGCTATAATGCACCAGGGCTGGCTTTCTCATGCTTTAATTATAAGACATGAAATATGAGATGCTCCAATATGAGACAGGAAGCATGCGTCTCTCAATTTTACCCTGAGCACACACTTTATGATAGCAGCACAGGTAATGAATGTTAAAGAATAGATAGACAAACAAAACACGCATTCAGCGCATTTCCTGGCACATAACTGCTGTTCGCAGCAAAACCGTGAGAAGTAACAAGGCTTTGCCCACGTTACCTCCAAGCCAGGCAGTGTAGTTCTCTTTGCTAGGCGGGCTGTGGAACTTGAACGTGTTCATGTTCATCTTCCGTGAGTACGCTGGATCTTTGACCAGGCTCTTCAGCTCCTGGGAAAGGCGGTGCTTGAAACCTGGCATCATGGAGCTCCCGCCCATGACCACAATGTTCTGGGCCAGGACCTTCCGCGAATCCATTGGAGCCTGGAACAGAATCACAGAATTACAAGTGCTATTCTTGCTTCGACTTTCTCTCTTCAGGACCTCGCAATTTTTGTTTAACCGTTGTTGGGACTTGGGTAGCGTTTAGGCCGGTGATCCTTCAACCAAAGAGATGAGTATGTCTGGGAGTAAAGCGAGAGAAAAAGGGTTTATTCTACATATTTACAGTGGCTCCAAATATGGAAGGCCACTCCATGGGGGAGCACTTTGAAAGTCTCAGCTCACTACATGTCTGAGCACATATCAGAACACGTCAGGACACACCACTGCACACAAGGTGTCTCCTTATAAAACATTCGTCTTCCCTAGTTGACCCAGCTAGGGAATCAGATGACCTTGATGCGGCCAATCAGAGGGGTCGTATTGTTCACTGAACGTTGCATTAGGCAACGTTGCCTAATGCTGCACCTTCGAAGCAAAGACGAGGTAATCTGGAAACAGGGGATTCACACTCCTCCTACAAAAGTCGTCTCTTTGGTTTCAGAGGGGACGTATTGTTCACTGAACTCCGCCTCTAATGTTGCACCTTCGAAGCAAGGACGTGGCAGTCTGGAAACAGGGGATTCAGACTCCTTCTACAAAAGTCGTCTCCTTGGTTTCTATCTCTCAGTGACGTTCGTATTGCCAGGGTCGGGAGAGTGACCTTCGCGCTGGCCCCAGCTTCCACGAAGGGTGGCGGTTGTGGTCGCTTCGTGAGCTTCTTTGTCATCACATCCCAGCTGGTGCCGCGCCGCGTCGCCAGGTAGGCGGCCGCTGATGAAGGGGGTGGCATCGGAGGAAACACACAAATGATGCGCACTGCTGATGCGGGGCGCTTGTTTGCCCGTCAACGTCGGTGTCTAGCACTGACGCCGTCTGGGTGATGCTGATGAAAGGGCCTGCCTCGATGGGAAACAATCAAAGAATGCGCCCGGCCGATTCGGGACGCAACACCCCACATAGCTGAACATACGCTTAGTTTGACACATCAAAATGCTGATTTAAGCGTGGGAAACTTAACACAAAACACATAGTAATGTTCTTGACACACTGAAGCAAAGTTTCAGTTGTGAATAGCCAACAAATCAATTGCTAATATAGTTACTATATCAGCATACCATATTGTTTAGTAACTACTATACTAGTTATATTAATTTCAAACAAAAGCCATTTCATTGTTTTTTACTGCAAATGTACACTCTGTGGCCGGATATCAAGGTGATCCAGTTTTAATTTTCATTGGTGTGGAAACGTGTTTGGGATTTAAGTGGCACAGGCTGAATGACAAGAATGTACATCGAACGTCTCGTCGTTCAAGCTGGATCGCAAGAGAGTCCATGAATGGCTGAGGGACAAATGCGTTGACCTCGTTTTTGGGTAGAAATCCAAGGAATCATTAAATAGCTTTGACCGTGAATAAAAAGATAAAGATCGCAAGAAAAAAATCTTCAGAAATCAGTTTTGCTAAAACAGTGCAGACTGTACCGCATAATTTTAGTGGCTGCGATTACATTTAGCCACCATATTGAACATTGGTGCGGAATCGAGGAAGGGTCCCCCTATATTTTGGTTGAGTTATCTCTTGAGCAGGAGCGAGGACTTCATAACAAACTGTCAAAGTTGAAAGTTGGTATAAAGAGCCACTAAAACAATGCTTCCAAACTACATTAAAAAGCGAAGAATATTAACAAGACATGACATTCTGAATGCAATGTTGATAATGACCAACAAAGTAACACATGCTGCAGTTGGCTGCTGTTTAATATTTTTTTCCGTATTCCAATGTCGAGAATAAACATTTCCGTGTGCAGACCTTCTCTCTCATAGTTGAATGCCGTCCAAACTAGACCTTATTAAAGACTTATTATTTTAGAGCCAAACTAAATACAAACCAATTATGGGTTCGATCAGTGTTCGTAAACATTTCATGCATGTATGGCGCAAAAGAAATTCAATTCCATCAGCAAAGTGAGGCAAATGACGACCCTTGTGGCACCCACAAGAACTTCACTTACCTTTAAAATGGAATCCAGAAGTAGCGTTGCTATGGACTTCATGTCACCATCCAATTCAAACAGAGCCTCAGCTGCATATTCTCTGTAGGAAAGACGAAGAGAAGAAACACAAATTGAAAAATAAATATACACTACACTCTTAGCCTTCGTGTAATCAAAACATCAGAACATACAGTAGTTTTTATAAAATGAAATTCTAGGACTTAACACCCCAAAGCACTCGCAAGCTAAGAGCGATGATATAGTGTGGTGGAGGGAGGAGAGGATCTCTGAATTGGGTAATTATGACCACCCGGAGTCTTTTGACATGCACCGAAATCTAAGCACACGAGTAGTGCACCAAGTTGGGCTAGTTGGTTGCAGTTCGTATTGGAAAGATTTTAACTGCGCTAGAAACAGGGACAAAGGAGGAAGTGGTGTCTTTTTCGTCCTCCTTCGTCTCTCTTTTCTAGCGCAGTTAAGATCTTTCCAATATGAACTAAGTACACGAGCACCTTCGTACTCCACTCCCATCGGAATGTGGCTGCGGTGGACTGAGAATTGAACCCGCGACCTCGTGCTGAGCAGCGCGATGCCATAGCCACTTAGAAATGGGCAGCACATGGGAGTGTCCATGGGTGCTTGTGGTGCAGTCCAGAGTAAAAGCAAAAGAACATTCTTGGAGACGAAACTATTCCATGTCTGCTCCATTCAGACAGAATTGGACAACATTACATTTCCATTCAATTCCTGGCTTTCAAATACAGTCGAGCCTCCTCTTAAAACGAAGTCGTGTACGACACGAAAATACTTCCGTTACATCCAATATTCGTTATAGGCAGGCATTCATTACGTGCTGGATATTGGCAATAAGTATTTTAGACTTACTTTGTCATATCCAATAATTAGTTATATCTTTGTTTGTTATATCGAGGTTCGACTAACTGAAACGAATATGGAATCAATCCAATTCAAACCCTGCTGCCAACGCAAGCACTTGAAAGCTGTCACATCTTGAGCAATCGTTCACCTTAGCGTCCCCGGAATGGTGATGATTTTGTCACCGTCCAACGGATACTTGACCTCTGGTGGCGGGGGAGGAGGATCCTGACGAAAGGCAGAAAAGCACCGAGTCATGATGACAGACAGGCAGTAAAACATGCATTAAAAGACATGCATTAAATAGGCGAAAAGGTCATAGAAGCTCCTGGAGAATTGCTATGTCCATGACATGATCCTTTCCTTACGTCTATGAATGCAGACGCCAAAATTAAACAGGCCACTAAAGTGCAATTTACTGTCAGCAAGTAAAGCATTCCTTGAAAGCTCCATTCTGATTCATTTGGGCGAAAGAGCTGCAAGATTATTATTTAAGAGAATGAAGGCCTTGAATTTCACGCCCAAGACTCAATGGGGGCACGTCAGTGTGATGGCACGAATTTCTTAGCATTTTTCTCGTAGTTGGGTCATTTTGCCACATGAAAAGTCCATGAAACTTGCTAGGCTTAGCCCTCCGTGCTTTTAGAATGCAATGTAGTCGTCTTTAACCAGTAAACAATTAACTAGACCACATGTAGGCACCATCAAAACCAATGCCGTCATAGTGAGCTGGTGCAGGAAAATCAGCGCAGTGTCGCCGCCTGCCTCTCGTTCCGCCAGCTTTCCAGGCATACAAAGCCTTCTCCTTTCAAGGTAGGAGAAGCCATTTTGTACATTGCCATAAGTGTAGTTTACTAACAAAGGCTAACCTGATACAGATGTTCGGCGTCTTTTTAACTAGTGCGTTATAGATTGCCTTTTATTGGACCCTGCCTAAACCAAAACATAACCCACACCAGCCCAGCCCGTTTTATTTGCGGTACATTACATCATTGTCAGCCTACTTCAGCAAATTTATGTTTACTTATCTATCTATGTAGTTTCTTTACGCTGTGACCCAGTGACCCAAGTTGTCTACTAGCTTGGCCCACTAGGTGTGTGCCGACTGCTGTCTTGCTGAGCAGACAACCACAGGGTATGTGCCCGAGTGAACAAGTTACACAACATAATTACATAACATAATCATTAATTTGTCTAACAATAATGAATTTCCCATCACCAAATTACATGTGCACCATTGCTTGAATACTAATCATGTTAATGCAGATAATCATCCCCAAAAGATGCAATCTGCCTGATTTTCCAGCTCACCCCTGCTGTTCGAAGTAAAATTTAAGGGCAGACATTTCATTTTTCAGCAGGTGGACGTAACTGGCAATTGAAAGGGACGACACATCTTTTGGAACGGAGTGTCGCAACGTTTTCTCGTGTCATAAGCATGGTGGAACAAGTATAACAAAAATGACATCTGCTGAAGCCCGCAAGGTGGATGAAAGTTCATGGGAGGTAAAATTGTCTTTCATCTAAACCGTAGTACAAAGTTACAAAGAAAACCCAACACTGGTTGCTCAGAAAGAAAGCTTCGCAGTTGATAAAAAGTTTATCCTAGCCCGGTGATTGAAACCCGGACCAATGCCTTTCCGGGGTGGTCGCTCTACCACCCGAGTTAACCAGGAGGCTAGTAGATTGTAGGGCGAGGGCAAATTAATCGACAACTCGAGGCAGAGGGACACTGAACAGGGCAAATCGGGTCTGCAGAAGCCTGCAATGTGGAGGAAAGTTCACGAGAGAGAAAATTGTCATTGTCGTATTTAAACAAGAAACACACACAAAACATAGAAAAATGATGCCCACCGGAATGACTTCGGCAGTTGTTGCTCCTCGCGAATCCCCAGACTTGCAGCTTTAGCGCCCTCTCGTGGGTAGTCACAAAACAAGTGCGAACTGCGAAGAAAAAAAAAACAACAAAGAAACAAAAATTAAAATCAAACATTTCATTTTTGTTTTCTTCCTTTCTGTTAGGGTAATAATGCCATCTTTCAGGCTCGAAATAGACACTGTGCTGACACGTACCAGTTGGGCTCCCGTATGCGTGTTTTTTTTTAAAGTCAATAGCTATCTTTGGCTCTCTTGCCCATTTTGGTGATCGGTGGCCACAGATGCGCTGGCTAGCAGCTCTGTTCTTTAAGGAATTACATAATGGAACAACGAATGCTACCTAAATATCTTCACTACAACAAATATACACTGTCCAAAGATTCACTTCGTTGAAAAAGCAAAAAGCTTTCCAAAAGCGTTTGGCTATTCGCTTACAGCGACGATCATCGTCGATGGATTGTGCAGAACTTTTCTTAGTGCTTCTAGATTTCAAGGATGGAAATGCAAATGGCAGTGCCGGTTGTGAAATCTGACAACGCTGCGCTCAAACAGCTTTAATGTGCTGATGTGCGACGCTTTTTGGCAGAGAAAGGTACAGCAGTACAGCTGACTTCCATCAATTTGACCTCAACTAGACTGACATAATTGACCAAATTATCTGCCCGGTCGAATTAAAATAAGAAGGCAGACAAAACATCCAAACACATCACTGTTTCAGTGGGCAGTACTTATCCAATTCCAACACACATTCAGTTTTTGAGGGTTCAGAGTAGAAAACAATGTGCATCAAAATATAATATGTACGTAATTTTATAACACACAAAATGCAGCATACTTCCGATTATGGCAATCAGAAATGAGATGAAACCTGCCAAGTTTACCTTCACGGAATAAAATTTGTTTGCACTTGCTGCCGATTGTCATCGATCTCAGACAGCATGTTATCACTATCCATATGGACCACAACATATTGTCCTGATTGCAGCCAATCCATTGTACTTGGTGCTACTATTTCCCATTTCACTTCTTGAATCACTCCACTACAATAGCAAACAGGATGATGGACCTATGCCTAGAGCAACCACTTTGCCAGTTCTTCCTGCGACACATTCAAGTCTCCAGAGTGTCACAACCTGATGTGGTTGTTTAGTGGCTATGGTGTTTGGCTGCTAAGCACGACGTTGCGGTATCGAATCCTGGCCACGGCGGTCACATTTCGATGGGGGCGAGATGCAAAAACACACGTGTACTTGGATTTAGGTGCATGTTAAAGAACCCTAGGTGATCTAAATTATTCCTGAGTCCCTCACTACAGCGTGCCGCACAATCAGATTGTGGTTTTGGCGTGTAAAACCCCATAACTTAATTTTAATTTTTGGAGTGCCAAAAACACATCTGCGACTCCGTTGTTGCCAAATTAGCATGTGAAATACAGTCAAACCTCAATATAACGAAGTTGTTACTTGCAGCCATAGTCCAATCAAGATCGATGGTGAAGCCATCAGGGTCGCAATTGCAGTAAGGCGTCGGTGTTGTGACCAGTAAAGCTCGAATTATCCGGCAAGGACCATTGCAGGATCGAAATAACGAAAACTTTCAGTCCACAGAAATGCATGAATGTCGGCCAAGACCTTCACTCAAGATCAAATTAACAGAAGTCTACTGTATTTAAGATCTCTGCATTGCTGTGACAGCCCTTAAGCCAGCACATAAGAGCACACAGCCACAGAAAGCAGTAAAAGACCCCTGGTCTAGCTTAGCATCACGAAATGTCACCACAGATGCCACCATCCGTCGCTCCCCATAGAGTTTCTTACAAAAATTACTCACAAGATTTCGCGTAACTGACACTGGATGTTCTAGCACCCGACGGGCGACAGTGTTCCTGCCACTGCGCTAAGACAGTGTGCTTGGCACTGTGCCACGAATGATGTCGCTTGTAGACGCCGATGCGTCTAGCGATAGTCACGTGAGATCTTGAGAAAGTGAAAGTAATCCCCGTGAGCGATCACCCTATATTATGGCCCCAGGAGCTTGCCTACTCTTTCGATGTCTACCTCAGCGAGCAACAGCAGTAGCGCTTTGGATTCATGCAGGCAAATCGGCCACCATCAGTGTTTCGACAAACCTCAAAAACACATGCCTTATTTACTTCATTTTTCCATACAAACACAAACAAAACAACAAAACACACACACTTACCTTTTATGTCTTCTAGAACAGACTCCCTGATAGGATCTGTGCAACGAAAAGAAAAAGAAAGAAAGGTATAAGGCACAGCTGTAACAGTTCATAGCAATCAGAAGAGTTCACTGAAGATTTCATCGCCGTCTAAAAAAAAACTGCTTTTGGCGAGGATTGCAGTATCGCATGCTTTCACGATAGCATTCAGTTAAAGTGAAAGCATTTTGACACAGACAAAATGAAGACACACAGAAAAAAAGCCCAATGTGTTTTTTTCTACGTGCTTTCTTTTTGTACATGTTCTAGTGCTCTTCCCGAATGAAAGCATTCAGTTTAGCACAACTCACGCACGCACACAGAAAAGGAACAGAATGCATGCACAACATTGACCGCTTTTGTGATTACGCACCAACAGCCACAAATAACACTGACTGCATACTGTTTTGAATGTGCAAGAAAGCATCAAAAGCAGCGAAAGCTTCTACACATCCTCACACGAACGTTGATGTTGATAAAAAAAATCCTGTCCCTTGTTGAAATTCTTCAAAAAATACATGTATGCCTGCACTGCTGGATCCTAATGGCATGTTTTTGTTGGCAACTGTAAGTGCAGTTCGTTATGCACTGGCAGCATTTGTGCAGTCTGTGAGAAACTCATATATATCTAGGAAGAGAGCTGTGCCCTGGGACTTGGCTTGGATACCATGCGTAATATGCTGAGGGCGGCCAGGCTTAGACTTTCGTTCCAGAGGACTATACTCGTTGGTTAATGTGCAACAATTTGCAAAGTCTTTGTTTGCAGTTCAATCAAGCATCAGTACAATGATCAGGGACTTAATAAATCAAGGGATATATACTGAAGTTAATCCAAAATGTTTTTCGCCCATATCAGTGGTAACGAATACATGCCCATAACGAATATCACACATAATGAACATATTTTTGTCTTGGAGGCTAGTTCGCTGTAACGAGATTTGCACGTGTTTATTTCATGGCCTTCCTATCGACTTTTTCAACTACATATGTACTGTGGTAACTCCTCGAACTTCAAACAAAAACAAAAATAACAACATTTTGTTCCAAGGAAAAGCAGGTCAAACACCTTTGTACCCTTTCTTGGTGTTCTATGAACACTGATAACTGGATGAGCAAATGGCTGAGGCTCACAAGTGCAAAAATATAAAGATAATATAAAAAGTTCTCTCACCAGTAAGCACCTCTGCAAGGGAAAACTCGCCGTCGGATGAGCCTCGTACTGTTGCCAACTCCATGAGCTCAGACTCTATCCGCCTGGATGTGTTGAAAAGACAAGAAAATTGAAGAAAGAAACCGCATGCATGCTTAACATTGTGCACTGCTGAGACAGCTAGTTCACATTCAGCATGATGAGAGAGGGAGAAAGAAAGAGGGTGTGGCTAAATTGACAGACAGTGAAGTTTAGCCATGCTACATCTTAAGGCTCATTCACACTGGTGACTTGAGAAAGTTAGAGCACTGCACGGGCTCGGGCTTACCCGAAAGCCCGGGCCCGGCCCGGCCCGGGTAGAGGAGTTTTTTCACGGGCTCGGGCCGGGCTCGGGCACGGCGTGTGCTTTTTGACTCGGGCCGGGCTCGGGTTTTTTTGACGCGGGCCCGGGCCGGGCTCGGGCTTTCTGCGAGTTATTCTCGGGCTTCTCAACTCTGAAAAACATGTATTTTTCGATCTCGGGCCGGACTCGGGCTTAAGGTAAAAGGGTGGCGGGCCGGGCCGGGCGGGTACCGTAGATTATTTCCGGGCCCAGGCCGGGCCCGGGTCTTGCCATAAAAGTTTTGATCGGGCTCGGGCGGCCCGGGCCGCCCAATGTAAAAACAGGCCCGGGCCGGGCCCGGGCCGCAAAAATCGGCCCGTGCAGTGCTCTAGAGGAGGTCCCACGACCATTTGCAACTGGCGACCAAAAAGCAACTGAAGGCGACCAATGCTCAAACCGGCAGGTGCGCCATCTGCTCGCATTTGCCACGTAAAATAAGTATCAGCGCATACAGACATCCTGTTCCTGCGCATCTGATTGGTTCATCAGATTGGCGACTGCGGTCGCGCAACTGAAAAATTGAGCAGCGAGCGACTGGCCGAAAATGGTCACTTCTTGGGAAAAGTGGCCATTTGCAACCAGTTGTGACCACTTTGGTCATGCGACCGCATTCAGTCGCCAGTGCGAATGAGCTTTTAGGTCTCTTAAGCCAGGCCTTAAGTCTCTCAATGTCATTTCATCTATAATTGGCGCTCCATGAGCCTTCTTTTAAAGACATTAAATGCTGCAATAACAACTGTTTTAGAACTCAGGTCTGAACAGCGCGAATAAAACAAGGACACGAAGGAACAAATACCACAAAGAAGACCTTACTGAAACAACTGTTGCAGTGA
Source organism: Dermacentor silvarum (assembly GCF_013339745.2). NCBI lineage: Eukaryota > Metazoa > Arthropoda > Arachnida > Ixodida > Ixodidae > Dermacentor > Dermacentor silvarum. The sequence continues at coordinate 43,748,013 of NC_051160.1, forward strand.
ATGCAGCAGGTTTGTTTGATGACCACAAAAAATTACGTGGAACCCGCACACTGTGGGTATACGTTTAGGCAAAGCTTACTTTGATGTTTATGGGGAACTTGTTTAGCAAACGTTTGCAAATACAGACCACATGACAAAGCTGGACATTCTCACCAGCACTACTTAGAAACAGATGCTGTGCTGTTAAACAGATGACAAGAAGAGAGAGACACGCGAGACAGAGGACTAGCGCAAAGTCTACAGCAACAGACTTTTGTGCTAGTCCGCCTCTCTTCCTTTTTGTCTTCTTCTGTTTTGCACAGTACCGTCTCCTAAGCATTATGAACCCACCAGCCCAGCAACAAGCTTTATTAAGCTACGTTTCACCTCGCTCAACGTAAGTTCGTGGCACTCGAACACTGAAGACACGCCCAACAGAAACCAGAGTCAACCGCACATGGTACACATTGAACCAAACTCATATTGCAGGAAGTTGTTCTCAAAGTACTTGGCTGCACTAGTAAACGACACTGTCCTGTTCTGTTGCTGTTCTGTCACCATGAATTGACTTCACTCAGCTTCGTGTTCATGGGCTTGCATGGAATAGCCTTATAACACCCCTGCATTGAACCGAACCCTCCAGTCAGCTGCCACTACCACATGGCCAATAAGCATAGCCGAAGCTCTGACCCTTTGTAAGTCACCGTGCAAGACAGCAGTCAGCACCGTAAGGTGGGTTGAAGAGGTGGACAAAGAATAAAGTTACTTAGCGGGCAAAAGCCCAAGAAAACCCACTACAAGCATTAACAGGCACACTTTATCTATGATTACTTCAGTTCACTACATAAAGGTAACTTTCACGTGCAGCCCTAACTGCTAACATGGGAAGTGAGAAGTAAACATCAAACGGCCAAATTACACACTATGCAGCAAGTAGTGTTAAGTTTTAATGCTGTGAGGTATGTGTACGTTACGCAGCACAAATGGCATTAAACTTTAAGGCATTGTGCAGTTATTGTCATTTCTGTGCACATGTGAAATGGGCAGCAAATGGGGAAAAAGAGGGATAGGAGGACGTAACAGTACAGTGAGCCACATTCTTGGCTCGAGCAATCGAGCACCGCACTGCAAAACAAATAAAATAGTAATGTCAAAGCAGCTGCTAAGTTCAAAATGCCACGCTGAAAGCTTTTTCCGTGTACAGGCGACTACAGTTGCTCACAAGCGTAGCCTCTTTCATACTAACCAACAATGCAAGAACACTGCTTTCTTCGCCTCGCAGCATACTACTCAAGTGCTCTAGGCAAGGGTGTGGCGGATCATACAGCAGCCCCAGATTAAGCGCAACACGAGTGAAAAATAAAAACAACTTGACAAAGCGTTACAGGGATGCTCACACTGGCGACAGTGTCGGTGACAGCTTCAGAATTTAGTGCAAGCTCTGCCCACTAAACCACAGCGTACCTCCACTTTGCGTCTCATTGTTCCCAATGAGTCACCAAAAGATCCCGATTTCAAAAGAAGTTCATCTCTGCCACAACGTTGGGGAAACGAATTAACGCAATTGCCAGGTGCACCTTGAGTTGGACGCAGCGTAGTATTTGCTACTACACGCTCAGGTTGTTACCAACAAACGTTGCACAAACAAACTCTGTATGTACCTGCATGCCCTTCTTTCTAACACAAACTGTATGTAGCCAAAATAAGTTGTCGATGTCTACACTTTCCACTGTTTGCAGCTTACAAGGTTAAAGAGGAATACAGCTTGAAGCAACAAGCTCACCTGTGAATGGCGAGTCCCCCGAGAGGAATGGCCTGCCAGGCACTGAGGATGCAGACTCCTTCATAAACGTGAACAGGACGCTAGTTAAGGAATTCAAACCAACTGCAGACCAAACAGCAATTGACATGAGCCTTTTAATGATGCCTGCTACATTTCTTCCGATGCAGACATAGAGGAACATCAGACATTAGAGGGTATTAGCTACTCCGTAAATGGTAGTATGTTTATGGATTACCAGGTTACCGGACAGATGTAGGGCAGCAACAATGCCGGTAGAGACATTTTGCAACGCTGAATTTAACAAGAGCACACAAAGCTAAGATACTGCAGTGCCGTATTATATTCTGCTCAGCTGCCGGCGCGGGCATCGTACCAGCAGCTGCATACTCTTTGATATACAGTACTTTTAGGCTTTTCCCTCGAGGAGAATACTCAACCAACAGAATTTTTTTTTTTAATGCACTGCAGTTGAAAGTGTCACGAGGTGTCGATGCTGCTGCCATCCACAGCTCCAGTAACCTGGTAATCCGTAAACGGCAAAAAGCTAAAGAAAGCAAGAAGCTAAAGCTCTCCAGTGAGAAATGCCAAGACTGGCCAATCAGCATCACAAATGACAGTACAGAACTGCCTTGGCGGTGCTAGAAAGCGGCGGGTGTGTCTATTAAAACGCTATTTTCGCTGTGCACATGGCAGAATTTTAAACAAAAACAGCAGCCGACAATGAATACAGTCGAACCCGGATATATCAAACCCACTTATAACGAATTATTGTGTATAATGAACGAACAGCAGTAAAATCCTATCGAAAATTTATGAATAAAATTTTTATTTTCTATATCGAAATACCTATATATCGAACATTTTTGCGAGCCCCTTCAGATTCGATATATCTGGTTTCGACTGTATTACCATATTTACCCAATTCTAATGTGCATAATTTTTTCCAAGCAGACCAATCCAAGAATTGCTTGCATGCTACAGTTGGATATGAAACGAAAACCTCCCTCGCAGCTTTGGCAACAGCCTATTTGTCAGAGCCATCGCCACTGTCACTACAAAGTGCTGACAGAACAAGTTTTCGTTTAGATGCAGTGGCATAGGTTGGCCACCCAACACAACAACACATTGCTTCAATTATGAAAGCTCACCCATAAAACAAGCTATTTTACATGCTAAGCTAGTAGCAATGGAGATGTGTCAGGTGTTATCAGTGTGTCGGAGCCTTGCTTCACATGATGAACAGGTACGGGCCACTATTCCATTTACGATGGTTGTGGAGTTATTCAAGAAACAAGTGGAATGCACGGACAATGAAATGCTGTGGCCTGCAGCGAAGAGCTATATATGAGAGCGATGACAATGAACATCAAGTGTAAATAATATATTTCCATTCTGTGAAGGTAAGCTCAAAAGGTTTTATATTTATTCAATTGCCAGAATCGAAGACACGCCACATTTTTATTGCTAAATTGGTTGCATGATAGATTCAGATGTACATTGTCTTCTACTTTGCATTCGCAAGAACTAGCTGTGGATGTGATTTTATCCGATTATAATGGGCACATTATAATCGAATAAATACTGCCCCAACAAGCAGCGGTGTGTTCGGGCGTTCCTTTTGTCTTTTTTTATTTTGACGGGCCGAATAGTTCAAGCAATGTTGTCGGCCCCTTCAAGGGCAAAATAATGCGAGTCAACTGTATTATTTTTACATGTGTTATGTGATGACACCTTTGTACTGCGGTCCAGCATCACAAACTCTGTCCATAATAACGGTCATAAGTTCGCCTGTAGCATATTTTAAGTAATACATACCAAATAGATAAATAAAACACAACAATGGCACATTTTTTAAAGTTAACATCATCAGGAAGGTCGATGAGGCACAGCTACACTGACACCAAAGCACAAGAAATTTCGCTAACTTATCGCCAAACTGATGAAGGACTGCTTCCTCCCGAGAAAACAAGTGCACAGTAAAAGGATATCGGCAGTGAGACACTCTCATAGTATCCGCAGTCGAGGACAAGCGCAGAGTTGATCCCAAGGGTGTACAAGGCCATGAGATGCGATGGCACGAAAACTATGGCTGGAACCTGCACAATTTTTTTTTTCCATTGGTAACAACGGATGCGAGAAGGAGAAACAATTCACAGTTATACACAATGTACAAGGTAGTAACAGCAATTACCTCTGCAACTTCGACGACCTGTCTCTTGTGACCCTCTCCATATTATTTTCCTCAATTCGATTTAACTTTGCCATCGAGTTTCGAACTTTTTCTACACTCCACTTCGTATATAACAAGCAGCACTATGAAGGCTACCTTCTAGCGCATAGAGGGCACCAGCCTCGGTGTGCATCTCCAAATGGGTACTATGCCAACATGGAAATGCCGAGACATGGAAGGCAGTATAGTCACGGACCTGGCATGGCCTAAAAAACAATCATAGCTGCATGTTAAGCAAGCAAGCTGCGTGACGAAGTGTTCTTAGAATAAAATCTTCATAAAATGTCTAAGTTTTCTCAAAATAACTTGCATTATCATTTATTCACACACTGTATAACCCATAAACGAAGAAAACCAGAACATACAATTGAATCTGCCGTGCAGTGAGCATGGACCTTCTCTTCTGAAGCCAGTGGAACTGCTCGCATTCAGTGTAACTGTATGGGTGCTTATGTTCTAAAAAAAAAAATGGTTTCTTAGATTACAAAACAGAAATAAAAACATTTTATGTTCTTTTGCAGCAAGGACCTAGCCACTGGGGCAGATGAAACACTGTTTGTGAGACGAGTCTTCAAAGTGCCCTCTCTTTCCAAGAATTAAGCTTAACCAATGGCCCGTCTCTGGCGTTCCCATGCATACAGCGGCAATGAAACCCCAAGCAACTCGGTACATTCTGCATCTCGACAGTGTTTTGTCCTCGCCATTAAGGTTTTACAGCAAAGCTGTAAAATCTTAATGGGGAGGACAAAAGTGCATTTCGCAATGGTTTTTGTGCAGCGAAGGCCGACATGCCACAATGTAGTCAATATCAAATGCAATGCTACGTGTATTAGAGCCCCAAATTTGCTTTGAAATGCAACAATCAATCATTCTAAAATAAAAATTTAAAGAAATAATCCATAATTTTTGTTTTCCATGGTGCGTTATACTGGCTCCACATTGCATGTCAGCTAGCATAGTCTGTATGGCAGCGGCGATGAAAGTTGGCGCCGTGGTGCTGCAGCGCAGCCATTCATCAAAGCCTTCGCTAAGAAAAAGCAGCCCCGGCCTCGCTCGAATGCTACTGCATTCGACCTGGCTGTGACCCAGCAAATAGACTCCTAGTAATTTGAAGGGCGTGAAACCTCACTTATACAGCATTGCTTTCTTTGATGTATCAGTTATCAGGATTGGCATACATCTGCGAAGGATTTTTTACTCGCTTGAGGGTACTTGGGCGCTTCAGTGAGCCGCAGTCCCATTGAAGTGCTAGGGACAAGGCTCCAATGTTCATGACCATCATGGCCCAGCACCATGTTAGCACGCAGACCGAAAAAAGCCAAGCCGTTTCAGTGGCAAGAAAGCCAGGTGTGCTCAGTCGAACCACAATATAATGAAAATGGATATAATTAAGTGAACCTAAAATGTTCTGTGTCAACATGAGCATGTAACGTACATATGCTTATACGCACACAATGAAACACACATAAACGGCAATGAGGCAGTGAAGGCAGCATTGATTCAGCTTACAGTGATACAGCACGAGAATAGAGACATTGCTATTACATTTTGCTAGCTTGTCTTTGGCAGAAAAACTTCGTGGGTATGAAAGAAAAAAAAAAAGAAACTGGTTAGAGTTGGTCAATGCAGACCTACCTCAAAGTGCTCGAAAAGCACTTGCGCAACTGTGTTGCGAAACAACGTTGGACACAGCACAGACTCGACGACAACCACTCGTCGATCCTTGGGGTTGACCGAGAGATGCCTGAAACACAGGATTTAAAAAAAAAAAAAAAAGTGGACATCGAGGTACACATCTAATAATGGCTGTATTAGTGAGATGTCAACAACCTCTAAAATTTGGGAAGGGGGAAGTACTAATTGCAGCAGCTTTTCTGAAAGTGAAAATGACAGAAGACACTTGCATCAAAATAAAACCACTGTTTGTTTTGTCTGTCTCTTAAAAGCTAGCACAGTTGCGGCAACAGCCGCCTTTTCTTCGGAGAGCTCTTTTTACAGCGGAGCTGCTTAAGTAAGTTCCAAGCTCTACTGCACTCGTCTGTCCTTTGCAAATGGGCGTACTTAATTGTGGACGCTTAGGTTCATTGATGCTGAATCATGGTTAATTGCAGCGCAGTGACTCGCAGACAGAAAAGAGATGACAGGTGCGTCCCATGTTGTCCGTATTCTTGTCAGTCTGTCTCAGCATTACAATTTGACATAAACTCTGAAGAGCCTGTGTCTACACCTTTCATCATTTCCAAAGTTCAGTCAGGAATGATAAGGTAAAATATTCTTGTGCAACAAATAGCTAGATGCAGGCCACCCCATATGTCAAGTGTGTAATAATTTTGTTGCAAGTGGTTTTCGAGAGAACTGACATTTACTGCGAGATGCATTGCTGCACTGCCTCCGATGAAGAAGAATAAATTTGCTGTACATTTCTAATGATGCCAGGTGACACAGTACACCAGGAAACCTGTCTCGGCTTCTTTGGCAGCTTTGTGATAGGTAATTTTATGGATGACATGATGGACGACAATTTGTTCCTCTCAGGGCAAAGAGGTATGGGCACATGAGAAGATCCAAGCACGGAGCTTCCTACATATAATTACTAGACGGAACTGTGGGGTTAGTGTGTAGTGTCTACAGGAGGCGCAAGCGTGGCTTTGCAAGTTTGGCAAAGTGATCCTATTGAACAAAAGCTAAAGCGTGATAACTGAAACAATTTGTAACAATTATGCATATTCGCCGAATATTACTGTCTTCCCGTACTTAGAAATGTAATAAGGTTGCAAGAATGTCCAAAGCCGCAACCAGGAATTTTAGGCAAATCTATGGACTACACGACTATTTTCATGGTAGCTGTACAATTACAGTGCCAGTGTTCAGTCTAGTAATTTTTGTAGAAAATCACGCAAGTTTCAAGGACATAGCTGCACGTCAAGCCACGAACACAGACATGTTGGGCAATGAGAAATTGATAAGACTGCAGAGAAAAAGTGTCTTAAAAGCGGCCACAACCAGCAGTAGCATGTGCTCTCCTACAATATGACTGTCTTTATGGAATGATATAGCCAAACCCCTTTCACCTGGAGAAACACAGTTGACGTGCATTTAAACGTAGGCGTAGGATGCGAAATCTTTCACATCTCTTGCTACCTTAGGCAAAAATTTGAGGGCTTGTTACGAAGGACTGAAATGTGTATCTAATGTGAAAGAATGCCTTTATGCACGCATTTGTTTTTTTTATTGTACGTCCCTTGAGTTAAAAGGCGAGTTGTCTCGGATCTTATGGCAGCCAGTGAAACAGTTGATATTACAGAGATGTCAATTGCAGCTTGTGAACACGAATGGATGAAGCCGCCTAGGCTTCTTGGAAGTGTTACACCTCATGGGAAATCCCCTGTGCAGAACATTGTCTGCTGATGGAGAGACGGTGATGCACCAATATGTTTTTGTGGCTACATACGTCTGAATCTGGATTTCTTTCACAAAGTGTCCTATTCTGGTTTCGGATCTCAGATCCAGCATATCTCAAAATCATAAAAAGCAGCTAATAGAAGATTAACAGACCTAAGAGTGGCCACCACATCGGTGTGCCAATGTGTCGAACGTTCTGACTAGTACATTGCCAAGTGCGCAGTGTGTCACCAACACACAAACAACTGAACTTATCGGCTATCTTATCAACACTAAATACACAAATTCCCAGGCAAGCTCTGTCAAGACTTTAGGCTGACACAAGACAATAAATACAAACTTATTTCTCTTTGTGGTGCAGATTTTTAGTATCCCAAAAAGTGGATGCTGAGCAAAATGCTACTTTCTGCATCTTGAAAATCACCCTGTGCCTGGGGGTACTCCATAATTTATACAAGTTCATTGTACACAAAAATGGTAGAACAGCTAGGGGCATCAACAACTGAACAGGATGACATAAGTTCAATGAATCTGGCTCACCATCATTGGTCTACAAACAAGCACCACACCAACCAAAATAGAACAATAATGTTAAAATAACACTTCTAAGGTAACATACAGGCTAACAAGCATAACTGTAAATGATGGCAGAACATTTACAACAATGATTAATACACAGGTTACAACACTAATTACCAATTTTCAAATAAGTAAAGTTGGTTAATATGAACTGAAATGCGGACTCAAGGAGCTATATCTCAAGTTACATCGGACTCAAGGAGTCCGCTTCCAGTGCAATAATGCCATTACGAAGAGTGGACTGGGGCAGGTCTTCACAATCTCAGACATTGAGAACGCCATTCTTAGCGACACTGAGGAACAGTTCAAGGCAAGGCAAAAATTAGTGCCTACTACACAGTTTTGTCTTCCATAAATGCACCTATTTGCTTGCTACTTTTCCCTATAGAGCTAACAAAGCCATCTATAACAAATCAATCACAAAAGTTCAATTAGGTTCACTACAGGTAAGTTTGGGTATATCATATAACCTGATATGTATATCAGACTATTTTTGCACATAGGCTAGTTTGTTGCAACCGAGTTCGACAGTACATAAGAGCGTGATATACAGATAAAACAAGTAGACGAAAGGACGGGTGAAAGTGCTCCACCCTTTGCTTCTGATGATAAGCAACTTCCTTTTTCGAGCGTAAGCAGATAGCAGTCTTTGTACAAGCACCTGCCAACAGTTATCACAGGAGACCACTGTTCACTTGTTTGCTGACTTCCTGCATGTTGTTTGGTACTTAAGCACACTCACCCATGTCAGCCCGCAATGCAATAAAGCTTAGGACTTGTATTCACAGCACTCCTCTAATATAAGCCCCGTCCGTGATCGGTCACTGTAACATTATCTAACTATAACGAGTTAGACAAATAACGAGTGGCAGACACTCTAAAACCAACCAACGAAGACTTACGAACTCGGGGAGGAATAATATTGTGAATCCTGGCCCAGTTAGCGGCCAGTAATCGTGGCAACAAACATGCAGGAAGAAAATAAACTAGGAGGGAGCATGATGTCATGTAGCCAGCCTTCACAAGCCACCCCTTTAATTTTCTCCCTCAAAAAGTCGACCCAACATGTGACCCTGCGCTCGGCAGACTCTGTCCAGTGTGAATGGTTCCCGGTACGTTTTAATCTATGCACACTTATTCATGTGCTTTGACAACTGCTCTGTGCCCATTTTCTCTCAATACGGCTGTGCAACTTCAGTCATTTATTGTAACGTATGCATTTGTCATCTCCATTGCAACGTGTTAGTGCAGCAGTCGCGCCGATTGACTTTTCAGAAGAGCTAGACAGTGGAAGACACTAAAACTTTCCATAACATGGTGACATGTTGGGTCGACTATTTTTGGCTTCTACATCACATTACTATACTCCACCTTAGCATCAAGTATCAAGTGCTTCAGTATGTGTTAATCATTTTTTTACCCACTGTAGTCTGAAGTTACAAACAATGTGTACAAAATAGAGAGAAAATTTAAAATAGTCACCTAGTGTTTTTATAACACTAGGTGCCAATCAACTGCGTGATGTGATTAACACAATATGCCACTTACACCTCATGAAATGTGGTCTGCTATTATGCTGGGTAAGAATACACAAACCTCACTTATGTTGATGGGTTTACAGTTTTGCTCTTGTTGGTAAGATATCTTGAAGAATGCTCAAACGCAATGAAACATATAGATTAAGTAACAGGACATGGATGAAGTGCTTGCACGTATCTCCACTTGCTCCACTTCTGCCCTCCATTGAACTTGGAACGCTCAATACATTGCTTCCATTCATTCAGAATTAGCATTCACAGCAACCCACCTGAAGTACAGGGTGTACATGAACTCTTTGAGCATGGTAGTGAGGTCATCCTGAGCCCAGTAGTTCCAGATGGGCTGCATCTGGGGAGGAGGCAAACGAGGCTTGACCTGCATTCTTTTTTATAGCTTTCATTGGTTCACATTAGCTCCATACTGGCTAGCTGCAAAGTTTCAAAGTGCCTCAAATAGTGCCATTCAAGACTATTAGCAAGTTTGCACTCATTATTTGCTGGTACGAGTGCCCTGTCTTTCACAGTCATCTTGAGTTCCAGAGTGGAGTCAGGTGCTTAATGAAGCAAGTCTGCACCCCCTACAGCGGGCTTGGGATTACCAAGCACCACAACCATGGTGCAACATTTACAAGAGTATTGATTGACACCCATTTTCGAAGTTGCAGAAACTCTACCGCATGCTTATCACCCATAAAAAGACAAGAATCATCAAGTACAAAGGTTGGGAAACACTCATATTTCAATTTTATTTTAGTAAGCTGTTATAAGAAGGATTGAGAGATGGCACCACCATTCCTGTATGATGTAACACGCTGGCCGCATGCCCCTTACGAATCCTCTGCTCACTCTCGACAACCTTCCTCTTCTATGAACTTGGAGCAGACAAAGCATCAAGTTGCGTCTGGCCCTCCATGTAGCCACACCCATTCCTGTGTACCCCATGCTTAATAAACTCAGTTAACAACTGTTAACAAAAGTCCAGTGTTCTATCATCCACTATACAAGACATAATAAAACGTAAGCTAGAGGAAGGAAAAAGAAAAAGGGGGGGGGGGGAGGGGCAGGGTTGCCTTTTATGAAACTTCCCCCCAGCTTGAAAAATGATTGGCGATACTTAGGCAAAACTTGAAATGCCGTCCTGTTCTCAAAGACATTCACATTATGTTATGACGCAAAGATGTCATGTAGCAACTTGCCGATGTCACGTAGCAATTTAAAGCTAGGCATGTTTCTTCTGGCTGTGCTTGTGCGTGCCAACTGCAACGATTACAGAAATGAAGCGAACTAATGTATTACGGTGGCATGAGGAATCTACCTTTAAATGGCATGTGAAGTGTTGGTAAACACTGCCACAAGTTCGATATGTTGCGCTTTGGAAGTGGTGCAGCAAAAAGCACTGCTCCCAAGTTTTTTTCCTAACTAGTCTAAAGGTTACTTTTGAGGTGCTCGTAAGATTCTCTTGCTACGTCACTTTACAACCAAGACAAACATTGCAACAGAAAAAAAAAAAAAAAAGGGGGGGGGGGGGGGAAGAAGTACCTGGTTGTTCCGACCCATTGGAACGCAGCTTGGTATGATCCATCGGGGGCTCGGTTCCCGCGCGAAGCCACACCTGGAAGAATAACCGACAAGTTTCACAAGTTGCATCAGCCAACAACATTAAATGTATGACAATCTATCACGACACTCAACGGCAAGGAAGTGTGCCTCATCGTAAGAAGACATTGTCATGGGAAGGCCATGCAAACACATGACGCGATCACTGTATAACAGCAGCAACATTCAATTAATGCGGTGTTGATATGCGGGAACATTGGGCGTCGACATTCCCTTGTGGCCGGGCACAATAATGCAAACAGTAAGGCTTGGTTATAGAACTGGCACGACCGTCACAGTTTGATTGGGAGGTTTACAAGGGTCAGTGTTAAAAAAAAAGAAGGGTAACAAAAAGCGCCGTATTCGATCGAAAGCGCACATCCCCCATATCGATAGCTGCAAATTTTCCGATCAGTTACCATAGGGTGGGACATCGTCACTCGTTTGATGTGCCATGCCTTAGTCCAAATTAGACGACATGCATTATCAACATTACAGCGGGGACAGCCATTAAGTACAACTTCGAAGTACAGGCAGTAGCACACACACACACATTCGAACTCGATCGCGACGTTCAAAAACCACACCGGTGGAGGGTGCGACAGACCGGCAACAGACGCTAGCCTTTCTTTAACCATCGCTACAGTTCACAGGTGTAGATGAACCAGCGTTCTTGCGCAGCGATCTTACTGCACTACCGCAAACTTCGGCTAAACGATTCAGATCGTGGGTCGCAATTCGGAACGCCCACAAAGAAACATCACTTACTTGGTGTAGGCGCGTCCGAAGTCAAACACTACCGAGTTTTTCTCGGCCACCATGCCTATTCCTTCATAGATCGGCATCTTGCTTGGCACTTACAAAACCCTGAAGACTACGATGGGCAATTTAACGTGACCGCGAGACGAAACACAACATTTCAGCAGTGATACACGCCCCGAGGAGTTACCACAGAGCTACTAGGGAACCGAAAGAACATTTTGTCCACAAGGCAGCCGACATAATACGAGTGCCTAGACATAGAATAGCATTCTTCGAATAGAGGTAGCTTGTTTGTTGTGCTTGAAGATTAGTGTTAAGTATTGTCGCAGCGCCAAAGTTTTGCTTAGTGTCGACTGTCAGAACTACTCTGTCGTCTGCTTCACAGTAACATCTGTTTTTTATGCTGAGCTAGCGATCTATTCTTCCAAGTGCATCCTGAAATCCTGATTCTAATAAAAAAAAAATGACAACCGACCGGAAGACTCCGCTTAGCGCCAAGAAAGTGTTAATGAAGAGCAGAAAATATCTTATGTTGCTGTTTAAACAAACGCAGTAAAAAAGCAGCTGGTCAAGCCGGTGACGCCCGCGCATCATGGCGGCTGAATAATATCAGACGAAAGCTGCGTCTCGCGCTGTGTTCGATGTAAACGCTACGCTTCGTGTCCTAAATGGCGTCGGAATCGACGAAGCTGGAGCAACTGAAGGCCATACTGGCAAAAGCAAAAAGATCCGCTGCAAGTGGCGTTAACTCGCCTAATCAATACACCACAAATGCCAACGATATCATCGGTTCGTCGTCGCCGGTATCGCCGGTGAGAAAGTATATGCGGTCACATGTTGTAAACTTGCACGTGGTGGTGTTTTGGCATGCGAGACGTAAATACGCAACTTGAAGTTGTCAGTCGATTGTCACTTTTTTGATCGCGCTTGCAGTTTGTTTGCAAGACAGTGTGTTTGCCGTGAATAGCTTCATCCTCATTGATCGATTGCAAACTTTGCCGAGGGGATGTTGATAACGTGACCGCTACTGAAGCGGGGTTGCTGATAGCTCTTTTTTTATCTTTTCCAGGGTGACCGGTAAGTTACCCGATTTCTTTTTCATCTCTTTCATTTGATTTAGTGATGCGTTTGTTCAACTGTCCCTTGCACGTCTCTGTAAGATCAACGTTGTCAGCGAACGTAACTATTTCACGATCGTCAACTTTCTAGCGCTCGTTCATTAAATGACGCCGGTCGATGGTCACTTTAAAACAAACGAATATATGTGGTCAGATAAACGGTGTCGAACCGCACCAGGTTCCTGCAAAAAAAAAAAAAAAAAAAAGAGCAAAAAAAAAGAAGAAGCTGCTGCGCACTGTCTCAAGTTTAACGGACCGATACTGCTTGCTGACATAAGTTGTCGTTTTTGTTCGACGTTGTGTTCGGGTGGCTAAAACTGCCAACCTATTTAGTCATTCTAGTTGTTTCTAACCACCGTAGTTGTGTTTGCTGTTGACGCTGTGATGCGTCCACGATGTCGTCGTCGTTGTCCGTAATGACACATGCCACGATTGGCTGAGGGTAGGATGGGAAAAGGGGAGGAAAAAAAAAAGGAAGTTATGTGGATCCCACGTTCTGCGGGAGTCGATGTAAGCGGGCCGTTTGCGTCGATTGACGGTAATTGACGGTGGTGTTTACAATGAATGTTTAAACTGCCCCTCAGCAGGTCAGGCCATTTTGAGCCGACAAGCGCAGTGCATACAATGCGTACATGGCAGTGCTGTGACATCGCTCACAGTGACACGTTACTTTGAGAAATATTCAAGGCAACATGAGTTATTACTAATCAGCTGCGTCAGTAACGAATTAAAGTTTAGGGAAATAATAAAACACACCAACCGAATGTCTGCATGTTTTTGTTTAATGAACTCATTAATGAGCTATTAATGAACTAATTTGAAACATTGTTGTATAAAACTACTTAGAGGGTACGTAGCAACTTCCAGCATATAACCAAACTTGCAAGTGAAAAACGAGAGTAGTGAGTTAAACATTACCTCTCGTGCACCACTCGTTTGTCTGCGCAATTGTTCATAGCCTGCGAGAAGGTTAGCCCTGTCATTGCCCCACGCAGTGTATTGCATCATGGCAGAAGTGTCGCACTTTAATTAAATTATGGGGCTATACGGGCCAAACCCACAATACGATTGAGGCACGTCGTAGTGGGGGGATTCCGGATTCCACCTGGAATCCCTTAACGTGCACCTAAATCGAAGTACACGAGCATTTTTGCATTTTGCCCCCGTCAAAATGCAGCTGCTGTGGTCAGGATTATACCCATGACCTCAAGCACCACCATAGCCATAAAGCTACCTCGGTGGGTGCGGAAGTGTTGATCTGATGGGCAGTGCTTTAATGCAGCTTTGCGTCTGCATGCCGTGCGTCAATTGTCTGCTTGACAAATAGGAACAGTGTTTATTTTTCAGAAATAGCAGAAACGTATCGTACCGTACCTTGAGTTTAAATGTCCGCAGTTTGTCCGCAACTGCAGCCACATCTATAAATGACAAAAAAGTAGCAACATCTCGTTGCCTTTTTATGTTGCCTTTTCCGTCTCGTGCCGTCCCCCCATCTGCCAGTAAAGAGTGGCAAAGCGGTTATTCACTCATTTCATGACTGCGTTGGTTCTGCCCATACTCTGCCACCTCTCCCTACCTCCTCTATACCATTCTATCCATAGAGTTTATAGATTCTGTCTACCTCGCCTCCGGACTGTTGCACGTTAGTACAAAAGGTAAGCGCTGCAGTTTCTGCAATGCTTTTGCGGGGTCTCAAGGGTAATAACAGCCGTCAAGAGGGTACTGTGGCAATGCCCAGGAAGCTTCCGAGGGTGTTGTGACATTGTGATGGAAAGGACCAAACTACTTTTTCTCGTCGCCTTTCCTCTCAGCCGTGCCCTGTGTACACATGCTCTGAACTACTCCCAAACGGGGTGTGTCGTACAGCAGCAGCAGTGAAAGTCGAAGCAATAGACAAAGACAGCCTCACTTTAAGAAAGCAAAGGGTGGCGGATTGAGCTAACTTGTGTTCCATTATGTTGCAAGGGTGTGTAGCTCGAAGTGTGCTATACAAGAATGTATGCCTATTGGAATACCAAACTAGCCCCGTCTGCTACCTTTCTAAATAGTGCTTGATCGTCCCTGTCTGCTGCCGTCATAATGTTTCCGAGAAAAGATTGCACAAGTACTTGTTCATGGACCATAATCTCCCATATTTCCTACCGTCTGGCATGTGAATCTGTATAAGTGTTAGCAGCATTCATAAGATGTGGTGTGTGAACGAGACATTCAGTCCAGAGAAGCAAATGGCCAATTCTGTAAAGAAATACGTTAACCCATTGGTATCCAGCAATCTGGTATGCACAAGGAGCAGACGTATTGGTTTTGTTTGACAGTCGACTTGAAATGGGATAGGTTTAGATTGACCAAAGTGTCGGTGGACAGGTTATTCAAATCTTTCATTGTCTACATCTACATAACAGCACTTGTGCCAATGTTCGAGCAGAGAGTGAACAGTGTTGTGCTGTACTGCTACAATTTTTTGGCGCTGAGCCGTGCTCCCTCAAGGGCTGCAGAAGATAGCGCCAACCTTTCCCTTCTTCGTAAAGATTCACTTCTCTCTCCCCGACGACACTCAACTATGCTGTCGGGGAGAGTAGAGCACATCCTCAAATATGTTGCATAAAGTGCTACTTAATTCACTAATATTGTTAGCGAAGCTTCTGTAACTGTTGAGAGAAGTGAATGCTTTCCCATATTCATTCGAGTAATCGAACCTAAGCGCGGAGATTTGCCTTGGCAGTAGGCTTTTGGTTGACTGATTGCCTCTTTTGAGAAGTGGCAAGCTGGAGAGATAACGAAACTGTTGATAAGTGTGGATGAAAGTGATAGGCTGGCTGCGGTACGTTGAGAGTAAACGTGAATAGCACACACAAACTGGGGCAGCGTTTACACCTTCCTGAAATTGCCAGCACTTTTCACTCCCAGGACCGGCAGCATACAAAGCTGTCAACCGATAGAATCCAGGCTGCCACCAACAGACGGTGCAGGTGAACACGACCAGTCGCCGCAGCAAGCGACCATGCACCAACTCTCGAACACCGAGCAGGTTGGGCTCAGCAAGCTCGACCGGCTCAAAGCCGTGCTCGAGGAAAGCAGGAGGAAGAAGGCGGCTAGCCCACAAAACGTACCGCCACCTCTGATGCCGGCTTCCTGCAAAGAGGTAAGCTGCATATGGCCTACCTTCATTTGTTCCTTTAAAGGCCAACTCCAACAAAATTTTTGAATGCCTTAAAAGCCTAGTTTCAGATAGCGTAGATATAAGGCAGCCTCCATATAAATTTGTACTTTAATATGCGAGTAGTTGAGCCACATAAAGCTTGCGGAAATAGGCATTTCTTATACCAAAACGAAAAGAAAGAAGAAAAAGAAACACCGCTCGCTGTAAGTGATGCATGACTCCAAATGCGCAGCTCTTTGGCATGACCTCTGAGATCAGGTACCTGAGGTGATTGAAAAATCTCAGAGGCAACATGCTGAAACTTGCATGTCATGTCTGCTAACCACCAGGCGCATGCATCGTCCGCTGAGACGCTATTAAAAGGCTGCTATGGTAGGAAAATTCCGACAATTACTAGCCCGGCAGCTTTGCCAGGATTTCTACGATATTATAATATATTCGCATTTATATAACCGACTTAGCCAAAGCGAAATTTCATTGCTAATGAAATTAATTTCATAATTTTATTATGAAATTAAACATTTCATAAAATGCTTAATTCTATCCAGGCACTGCCAAACTGCATCAGACCAGTGGCCAGCAACAAGTGTCATGAAAAGGACTCGGTTCAAAGTGTAGCAGTCCAAACTACATCACCAGAACAGACGTCGGAGAAAGCGAGGGTCAGTGGTGCCTTACCTGTGATAACTTTGGATTTATTGTGTCAAACTGCTTACGACAGTTTAGCGTTGCTTGCAACTGGCAGTTTAGTCGTTTTTCGTTTGCCGCCTGTTAACACTGTGTGCGTAGCATTTTTTGGGGGGTTACTTAAAGCCTTTTGTCTTCAGCGTAATAACCGTGCAATGTTACTTTGCTGTCGTACGGCAAGTTTTACAGTGTTGGTTTGTTTCTGGAGCTCAGCACTTGCGGATTCATGGTGTTTCAATGTCCTATACTAACTCAGTAGAGTTAATGTGTACGCTAGCACAGGGAGCAGAGTTGCACGCAGGTCCCCTATGTTGTGCAAAACGAAACAAAAGTTGTGAGGGAAAGCTGCACGTGACGTTCACAGGAGCCAAGTTCATTGCCACACCGGCAATAGGGGATACGCAATATTCTGGAAAAGCGCTTCCCCTCGCATCTCGTTTCACCTATACGTGACGTCGCCCTAGGAGTGGAAGCAAAGCAGGAGGGCAGGATCTGGGGCGGTATTCTGTAAGAGTCTACCTAGTGGACTGTCCATTTCGCCATTTCTGTGACCGTTGATTCGCGGCAGCTTGACGTGCAGGAAGGTGCCAGCCAGTCTCCTTCCTGCACGTCAAGCTGCAGCGAATCAACAGTCGCCGAAATGGACAGTCCACTAGGTAGACCCTTACAGAATACCGCCCCTGGTGCCACTATCCTTGCCCCAAACTCTCTCTCACTACATCCTCGTTGTCTGCAAGCCTACCTTTGGCTAAGTGTTGCCGTGAGCGGGAGGTCGCCAACATTGTATGGGGAAACCATGCAGTGTGGGAAAGCTTACTTCCAGTATTTCGCATATTCCATATTGTGGTCGATCCACGTAGTCAACCCGTCTTCTCGGGGATGCTCGAGGTCCAATTTATTATGAACTAGACACATCTGAGCTGTGGTAGTTGTATGGTTTTCTTCTGAATGAATAGCAATGTCCATTTGTGTGTGTGCTTGGTTTGTCACCTAATGCAGGATCCTTTGCTACACACAGCATGATTGTGCCATCTGTCAAAACACGTACCAGACGGCAATTCTGAACCAGTACAAAATCGAAAGTATAGAAAAGAAAGTTTATCATGCGATCTTTATGCATATTTATCTATATAATCTTTTTCATATCTGACGCACTAATTTTTGGTCTCAAATGAGAGCAATAAAATAATGTCTCTGCCTTTGTACCATGGCCTGCCACATATGAAAGGGGAGAATAAAAACAAATTTACTTTTGCAAGAGCTCCTGCAAATCACCTCTCTTATTTCTTTATCATACCTCTTGCACTGAGTGGCCAACCCTGACGATAACTGTGGTGTGCAAGCCGATGGTAGAGGGCAGAAAGGATGGTGGAAGAAAAGAATTGTTGCAGAAACTGGGCCCCCGATCTACTTTTGTAGTGGTCTTTATCATTCAGTCACTTGAGTGGTGCATATCGGTCGACTTGTCTCTCCATACATAGGTTGGTCCCTGGCATTTGTGCACCAGAGGACGTACTCTTGGATGATCACGTTCGCGAGATTTCGCAAGAATCGCCGTTGAACGCATGTGCACAAGGGCCGAGTAAATGCAGCGAAGAAAATCATTGGCTCTCGTAGGCAAAAGTGAAACAATCGCCGAAAGTGATTGTCAGAGGATACTGCCCCAGCTATGAAAAAAATTGTTATAGTCACAATCGGTCACATATGATTGAGCTTACTACAGTGAAAGCTCGTTAATTCGGCCCCCGTTAATTCGGAAATTCGGATAATTCGGCCTGCTAATTCCCTCCCTTCAAAAATGTACATATGTCTATGGCAGCGAACTCTCGTTAAATCGGCACGAAATTACGCGTGCACCGCTTAATTCGGACTGGAGACAGGCCAATACCGGCGCTGAAGTGAGTTTTTGGAGTTTTGGAGCGCAGAAATCAGTACTGGCACGTACACACTAGCCGCAAAACGCGCGCGGCGCGCCGCCGACGGCCAAAACGCAGCTGCGGCAGGGCGGCCACACCAACCGGCGGCGCGCCGCTGCGGCAATCACGTGACAGACTAGACTCTTCCCCCCCTCAACGTTTCCCCCCTTCTCGAACTAACCGCGTTGTCATGGCAATCGTGGAGCTCTTAGGTGCCTAGGGACATAATCGCTTAGGGACTTTTGAGGCACTGGTCTCCGCTGAGCGTGGCTCTCTTATCTCCGGGACCGGGCGCAGTGACCTTGCCGAGCGTAGCTCCTACGTGCGTAGAGAGCGAATCGTTTAGGGCGCGTTGAATGTCTGGCGGTGTCTGGGGCACGCCGGCCGCGCTGTAGCGTTTGTTCAGGGCCGTTTATAGTCCGACGTAACGCGAGCGTGCACGCTACGTCACGTTGGCGGAAACGAACCTCTCAACGTAACCGGCGGCTTCCGACGCGGCCCGATGGGCACGGCTCCTGACCCATTCGCGCGTTGGTCGCGCAGAATGCGCCAACCCACAATGCATTTAGCGCGAAGAAATAAAGGCGCCCACTCCACTTCGCCGATGGTCGCAGACAGCCGTTCAAAGCGGCGCGCGGGCTTGTGATCATATTGCGCATGCTCCGAAGATAACAGCCGACGCGCGCGCGTCGGAAGAGATGGCGTTTCGGCTGGCGCAGCGTGGCTGGCCGCGAACGATGCTGGCCCGCGCGCCGATAACGTCGGACTAGAAACGAGCGGTCGGGCGGGTCCGCATGACACCAGTTTCCCGCGCGCACGTCAGGGAAGCGGACTGCTCTCATTGGTCTCCTTCATGCGCGGCACGCGCCAAACCGCAAGAAATCGGTCCTGGAGCGATCCCTTCTGCGGCTAGAAAAACCCGTTTCGCGGCTGCTTTCACGGCGCGCGCGTCTTGGCACGCCGCGACGTGAGCCGAAAGAGACGCGGCGCGCGCCTCGGCGCACGTCGCGGCACGCTTGCACTAAACGGGTTGGCGCATGTGCGAAAAGTCGACCTTGCCGCCCAGCTTTCGACGAAAAAACAAACAACCATCACGGACTTCTTTACGAAGTGAAGGTATGGAATAAAAGCCTTGTTCATATGCATATTTTGTTGTCCATTCGATAATTCGGCATTCGGATAATTCGGACATTTTTTTTACTCCCTTGAGATCCGAATTAACGAGGTTTGACTGTATAACCAGCGTCAACCTGAGAATTCAGTACAAGCTCTGCCCATCAAGCAGCACTGAGCCTGCACTCTGTGCTTCCACCCAAAGCATAATTTCCGAGAGACACCGATGTTGAAAGAAGTTTGCCTCCACTGTGACGCATCTAGACAAACCATCGAGCCAGACAGCGGTGTTGTTTTTGTCACTGCGTTCTTAGATTGTCACTGAAAATAAATGCCTCTGTTCTGACCGTGTTTTGATGTTTATTTTCCTTGGTGCTTCTGTTCGTACACAGTCCAATAAGAAAATGCTGCACACTCATAAGTTGTTGTTTCTTTCGTTTCTTATAATTTATTTGCTTGTTTCGTGCAACCTGCCATATGCAGCGGCTAAAGGAATTGCTTGAAAGACAAGCCCGAAAGAAAGCAACCATGCATTTGCTGAGCTCGCCAACACCCCCAGTTCTGAACCAGGTTTCCAAGCATGGTGAAAAGGTAACACTCTTTTGTTTATTTTAGGTTGAGCAGCAGTCATGACTTGGGGAAATGACTGGTAAGGTCATTTTCTTGGTCATGACTGTAGTTAAAGCTTTCTCTTTAAGAAGCTTTACTTCAGGAGCTCTTACCTAAATAAATAGAAATGTAGAAATCGATAATCTCTGCATCCACTGTACTGAACTCAATGAGGTCTGTTGCATTTAAGCTAAAAGGTTGAAGCAGATTTTTGATTGAGATAATTTTTCTTTTGCGCAATTCGCATCCATGTCATCAATCAGGTCATTGAGAAATTTGCCAAGTGCAATCAACCTCCTTATATGGCTTTCATAGACTATGAAAAGGCATTTGATTCAGTAGAGATACCAGTAGTCAGATGCTGTGCGTAATCAAGGAATACAGGAGGCATACGTGAATACAGTAGAACCCCGTTCATATGTTTCGGGAAAAAAAACGCGGGAAAGAGCATAATAACTGGGAAAACATGATCCAAAGTCGCTAAAAAATTTGACAAATTCAACTACCGTTGACATCTACGTAATGCGAAGTGTTAGGCGAATCACTGCAGCATGAGATGCCGCAACGTGCCGAGATGGTGGGGGCCCGTGCAACCTGAGACACGCATTTTTATTATTGCGGCTTCGGCAAGCTTTGCCTTTGTGCCCATCGAATTCTGTCTAGGCTGGCAGCTGCTTCGAGCGGGGCATTTTTGCGGGAAGTTTTGAGGTGTCCACTCGGCGCTAAATCGTTGCGGCACAAGACGCCGACGCATGTCACGCTGGTGATGCCCGAGCCACCCAAGACGCACATTGTCATTTTCCTATTGCATAGTGTTTTAAGACGGCGATGGAAAACAAATAAAATTGAGTTGGTGGGTCTGACGCCGGAATATGATGCCTACGATGCTGACAGAGCGAAACATTACACTCGCTTCACGCTGCCTGCAGCAGGGAACGGCTGTGCGCCTTCTGAAAGCGTGGAGCACTAAACTTCCAACAGCACTACGCACCAAGCAGTGTGAAACTGATAGGTGAAGATGCTTATCGCAGTAGGGTTGGCAGCAATAGCTGTGAATTTGGCGTGTGATGACATGGGAGGGCAGTTGTTGGTACCGAAATGAAAAACTGAGTGTGCGCCAGTATTTTCATGTGACACCAGTCGACAAGTATTGTGGGGGAGCTGCGGCGGGCGGCTACTGTTCTTGAATACGCACTTCGGCTCCTTCTTTCTTGTTTACATGGAATGTAGCGACCAGAAAACATATCATACATTTGCAGTTTGGCAATTTGCTGAACGATGGTGCTGAAAGATTGTGTTTCCCGGGAAAATGTGAACCGGTAAAAAAAAAAAATTTAACTGTAATGGGTCATATTTTGTGTTCTCAATCATGAACGTTGCTGCCATGAAATTGTAATGGGATCATATCAACGAGGTTCTGCTGTATATTGGGAAATATCTGCCAAAATTCCACAGCTTCCTTGCTTTTCCACAAGAAAAGTAAAAAATCCCTATCAAGTAAGGGGTCAGGCAAGGAGACGCAATCTCTCCAATGATATTCACTGCATGCATCGAAGTATTCAAGCTATTAGTCTAGGAAGGTTAGGAGTGTGGATCAACAGTGACTATTTCAACAACCTTCAGTTTGCAGACCTCCTGTTCACCAACACTGGGGATGAATTACAAAAAGTGACTTGAGCACCTTAATTGGTTGAAGATTAATATGCAGAAGACAAAGGTAATGTTCAGTAGCCTGGCAAGGAAACCATCATTGATGATTGCCATTCAGCCTCTTGAGTCAGTGCAGGAGTATGATTATCTAGGTCAATTATTCACAGGGGACCCTGATCATGAGGAGGACATTTGCAGAAGAATAAAAAAGGGTTGTAGTGCATCACCAAATCCTGACTGGAAACCCTTACTGGACAGTGGAATACCACTGTCGTTGAAAGAAAAGTGTACAATCGGTGCATTCTACCAGCGCTAACATATGGGGCAGAAACTTGGAGGTTAACAAAGAAGCTTGAGAACAAGTTAAGGACTACGCAAAGGGCAATGGAAAGAAAATTTGTAGGCGTAACGTTGAGAGACGGGAAGAGAGCGTTGTGGATCAGAGAGCAAACGGGGATCGCCGATACGCTAGTTGACATTGAAAAGAAATGGAGCTGGGCATGTAATGCGTAGGATGGATAACCGGTGGACCATTAGGGTTACAGAATGGATACCAAGAGAAGGGAAGCGCAGTCGAGGTCGGCAGAAAACCAGATGGGATGATGAAGTTAGGAAATTTGCAGGCGCAAGTTGGAATACGCTAGCGCAAAAAATATATCTTGTGCATCACTCCAAATCATGTCAATAATGTGTGCGTAGGATTTTTGCTATGTCCTCATAAGGATCGTAACAATTTTACGTAAGCTGGCCACACATTTGTTCGCTTTAGTCGATCCAACAGTTTACAGAACTGCGACATTTGTTTTTGGTGCAGAGTTGAAGTTTTCATCTTCGTACTTAATTTTTTGTGATTACCAATGTCTTGCAATTTTTTGAAAGGATTAGAAGCCTTAAATGATTCTGCTCTCTGCAGTCAGAATTTAGCTTACTAAAATCCAACAAACTTCATTCATATCAGTTTTGCAGTTGTCTGGTTACAATTCTGCATTTCGAGATTATTTTAATAGCGGTATCTGAGTTTGCCCCAAACTAAGGCTTGCTTTAACTAGGAGTCTAACAGATGACAGCACGATAGCAAAGTAATCCACATCTTGAATTTAAGTTGCGATTTACTTTTCCATTGCAATAGTCTGATTTCATGACGAACTTTACTATGCCACCACTGCCGCAAAGCTTGCTGGTAAGTAGTCCTAAAGGCAAATACATGGCAACTATGTCATAGCACAAACACCATGTGCTTCTTACCAAACCCGCTTAGCCCTCAAGATGAAAAGGTGTGGAGAGAACAAAAAGATTCTGCAATAGGAGCACTGTTGAGGAGGCACACCCCTTAACCTCAGCATTCCCCTCAATGTTGCGCTGAACCAAAGTATAATGGGTTAGCAGGGAGGACTACTGTTGAACGTCAATATTATGAACACTGATATAATGAATTGGATGGGACAAGTGAGTCTAAAATATTTGTCGCTGATGTCGGCCTGTAACAAATATACGCTTTACAACAAACATTGAATATAAAGAAGCTATTTTCATGTCAAATGTAACTTGATTATAATGAGGTTCCACTGCACAGTCATCATAGCTGGGGCGCTGCGTATGCACTTTGAACGCGGTAAAAGATTGGTCTAATTAGAAATGCAGGAGCACGATTTCTAAAGTGCATGGTGTATTTTCAAAGGGCGCTGAAAACTCGTCGGGGGCCATCCCATCCTCCGTGCTCCACTCACAGAAGGACAGCGAGACCAGCACTGGTCAGTTTCCATGCTCAAGGCTTCCAATCGGCATGCGAGTTGCGGTTGTCTTCCTCAGGCTGGGAGAGGAACAGAAGGTGAGCCCTGTTGCTAGAATTCCTTTTACCTATTGCTTTCCTAATCCAAGGAGAGTGCTTCTCTAATCGCATCATTTGGACTCGTTAAGGGATCTAAGCCTCGCAACTTCTGCTCCCCGGCCGGCACCACAGCTCCGCCTTCAAGCACCTCCTTAGGATGGTGGAGGACGCGGGGCTGGTGTCTAACCTGTAAATGCGCTGCCCGCCGGCCGTTGTCAGCCATGGACGCTTTGACCGCGATGACCTTCTCTCTTGTTTCCTCGATGTGTCCCCCTTCCCCAAGGTGCTGAGCCGTGCTGCTTAAAGGGCTGCAGAAAATAGCGGCTTTTCCTCCTTACAATCAATGTCTCTCTTATTTAATATAATGTTAAATCTCAATGGGAGGGCTGTAGAGTTTTGTACTAGAGATACCTTAAATGGAAACCTGGTGTAGTCGTACTTGGACACAGTTAGTACAGGGCTAAAACGGCAAGGAGGAGCATAAGAACAACAATGCACAGCATTGACTTGCAACTATTCCTTTTGCCCATATGTCATTCTCATGTCTATACAGTAGAACCCCGCTGATACATTTTTCACAGGACCATAAAAAAAAAAAACGTAAGAGCCGGGAAACGCAAGAGCCGAGAAACAGGAAAAATTGAGAAGTGAGAGTAGTGTTGAATTGCACACAACATTATTTTAATTCTTACGTGTGAAAAAAAGTCATAGTTTCGCCCGAAAGCCAAAGCACCGATTGTAATAGCAAATTAGTAGAGAGCTATACAAAGTAAGGATAGTAGTTTTATCGTCCGTATAAACTTGTAAACAGTCGCTTATATATTCGTCGCTATATAATAGTCGCTATATTAACAAGCATGGTGTCAGCGTCCGCAGGCAAACATGAACACTTCACACTCGATGAGCGCGGACACGCGCTGTCAAACGCTGGCGCGAAGAAGCACCGCTGCAGCAGTGAGCGAAGTGACCTTCGTGCTGTTGTCTATCGCTTCAACCCAAACTGAGCACCAAGTACACACAGCACGCACAAAGCTACGAGCCGCCGACACACCTACACTGCCTAGACTCTGCTCCCAACGTAGATCGCTTTCAAGGTACGGCCCGCCCGACCGCGCATCACCGCGCAGTACGCATTTGGTGCCAGAGTACAGTACAACGCCGCCCGCTATCCCTCACTCCCTTGCTCGCCGGTGCCTCGAGCGCAACAGAAGAAGGCGCACTTCCTCCCCGCTTTTCTCTCTTGCTCGCGCGAGATTTAGCTGCGGTCGTCGGCTCCCCTTGCACGCTTTCACTCGCACATAATGCGCGCGGCGACGACGCTATCGCCCTTGAACTTTATATGGAACATTTATGCGCCAAAACCAATTTTAGAGCCACAACGCGTCATAAATGCCATCTTTAGATAGCAAATACGGATCTCAAAGGCCATGCTTTTGCTGACGGAAACCGAGAACACATCATAGGTGTCACCCCAGTACTCTGGGCGGCCAATCCCATCTCAAGATGCCAAGCCAAGCGACATGAAAAGCCAAAATGGCCGCTCGGGCTGGCGTGGGGTGGCAGTTAGCAACGTATGAAGTGGGAACGGTCCCACAGTTGCGACGCAACAGCGGGGTTACCAATGCATTTGGTTCTATGGGAGCTATGCTGGGACCGGCCGAAAACGACGTAACAGCCGGGAAAACGCAGCACCCGGCAACGTAACAGCAGGGTTCTACTGTACTTATGATTTTAGCGCTCGTCATTTTCCCAGGCCGGCAGATCAACTGCCGAATCGAATTAGTGCTTCGGCACTAGTGTTCACGCGCATTGCCAGTACAGCACTGTGTGCACCATGGTAACAGTGAGTAATACAGTCAAGAACAATATGAGAGAGAACACCATACTTGTGATCGGGTGCGAACCTGGCATTTTGATATGTAATAAGTAGTTTTCTCATTGCATGTCTAGTGTTATGAAACAGTTTTATGGAGGGCATGTGTTCTAAGGCGAAAGCCTTTAATGGCTCATACTCGCGGCGTCCGACCGTCCGTCCGTCCGTGCCCTGGAACGGTGCCAGCTGTGGCCTCTCCCCCTTACACTCTCTCAGCAATCACGGAATAGCACAGCGGCGCGCGCGGCAATGCTCCTTCGTCAGACGTCTCATTGCAGCAGTCGAGTTAGTCGGATGGCATCGAAGCGGCCCAGTGATGATTCCACGGCAAGCGGTTCGGAGAAGCGCCACAAGAATGTGGATTCCCCCGATACCAAACGCCAGAAGAAGAATGAGCGAATGCGCATGCGGCGGGCTAACATGTCACCGGGCACCAAGGCCAGGGAAGCGGAAAGAAAGCGGCAGCAGCGAGTGGCCGCGTCACCGGGCACCAAGGGATTCCACTGGGAGTGTCCATGCACAAAAAAACAAAAGACATGGCATAGTTAGTCGAATGGCCAGAGGCTTTCGCCGAATACACTTTGGAATTTACAAAGTGTCCTTCAAATTTTTGGTCACTACAGTCTCCTGAAAGAAAACTTGGTTGGGTACTCTCTCTCACATTGGGAACTGCCCTTCAAGGAACGTTGGGATTTATGCAGGATATTTTCAAGATTGGTGTCGCTTTCTTTGCAGAATTTTCATTTATTTATTATACTCTACTTTTATTTGCCCCAAATAGCCACTCAGCGCCTCAGTGCTCCAACCAATGAGTTGGGTGTTTAGAAATACTAAATGTTGTTTCTTTGGTTACCTTTACATGCTAGGTAATCTACCTGCAAGAGGTGTCGGCTCTACGGGACCTTATCAAAATGGTGAAGTGTCTCAGCGCTGTGGCCTCCAAGGAGAGCCAACATATCGAGGAGCCCGTTCCAGGTGCCCTTGTTGCTGTTCTGCATGGCAAGGACTCGACGTGGTACCGTGGACAAATTGGCTCCGTTCACTGCGACGAAAAGGATGCAGCAAGTGGCAATGGGTACGTTTGGCACTCCAGTCTAGGTAGAATAGAAGGGCGGTATTCTCGGTCAATAATTTTCGAGTGATCTTGCATTATTAAGCACCGGACTTGACGGTATCCTTGACACAGCACCAGGAACGCTTTCGCCCATAGAATGCCAGCGCGTCCAGTGTTAATCACGTGAAATCTCGTGAAAATAATTTTTTCCCTGAAGTCGTCAACCGAGGATACCGTCCCAGAAGAGTGTGTCTCAAGTGCAGCTGATCAACAGGACATTGAGCGGGCCAGCCTGCATTCGTGGTAAAAGACGGCATTGTTAATAGCTTGAACAACACTTGCAGTTAATACTGTATTTTCTCACGTATGACATACAGGGTGTTTCACTTAACTTGGGCCGAACATTAAAAATATGAAAATACCACGTAGCTTGACAGAACCAAGGTATGTTGTTTGCCGTCGCTCGGATATACTCGGGTTATCTTTTGCATTTTGCCTAATTACATAATTAGTCTTAATTCATTAATCAACTTCTCAATGAAAAGTGTCAATGAGAAAATTGTAGAGCAACACGAGAAGCTCTCGATACAGCTTTCTGTTGCTCAATACGTGGTACATAAGTGTTTTTTCGAGCGTGAAAGAAGCCAACGAATACACGCAAATTGCGGTGCGACTGGCTGCTCGAGGCACTTTGCATGTATTCGCGGGCGTCTTCACGCTCAGAAAAACGCTTTTATGTAGCAAGTATTGAGCAACAATTCCCTCACTGACACCCTTCATCTAATTATCTAATTAGGCGGAATGCAAAAAATCTGAGTATCTCCAAGCGATGGCAAACGTTACCTGGCTTCTGTCCAGCTACGTAGCATTTGCATATTTTTAAAACCTTGGCCCAAGTTAAGTGATACCCCCTGTATATTGCGCATGACCTCACCAATGATTGCAAACCTCGGAAAAGAGGAAAAATTGTAGATCTAAGCAACCTCTAGTGACTTGCATCTAGTGTAACCAGATTCGTCTGATGCCAAAGCAAGACAAGGGGGGCGAGGTGTTCAACATCATTCAACAACATTCGACATTATTCTAAAGGTTAAGTGGGTTAGATCGAAAGATTGGCTTCTGTAATAACAGATCGTCATTTGTAGTGAGAACAGAGCTTTTGTAAGTGAGAAAATTATGCAAATGGAAAATTCTAGTGGTGCCACCTGTTTTGGACAATGCTATCTCACGTGTGACATCAGCACTGGCTGGTTCACGGAGAGTAGCAGAGAGAGCGGTCGCATGAGGATTGCCGGTATTGACGTGGGCGATTGAAATTGTGGACCAGCAGCAGTACATTCAGTGGCAATATTTATGCATCAGTCGTATATTGACACACAGAAAATGATGATAGACTCTTACACAAATAATTAGGGTGGGCTAATATTTGAAGTTTTGAATACGAACTGAATATTGCACACTTACTATTTGTATTCATATTCGAAAGTGAATTACCGTATTTATTCGAATATAAGGCGAGGTTTTTGTTCCGAAACCGCGGCCTCCAAAGTCTACCCCCGCCTTATATTCGAGGTAAACATCAATCATTGCTTCACAGTCGGTAAAGGCACACTAATATTTTCTTTGCATGAAAATGTAAATAATTCTGAATATTTAACATTATAACGCTATTACATGTTTGTGCTGCAATCAAATGGGTCATCGTCAGTGAGAACGGGGGAAAAAAAGAAAACGATCTGACGGCAGTTGCTTCGCAAAGGCAGCGGCCCGAGAATGTCGCGGGCTCCGAGATCAGCAACGGCGCATCGCGGGAAAGTCATAAAAAGGTCAAAAACAGCCAGCGAAAATCCAGTATGTTTTAATCCACAAGCCGAGTTCAAACCGCAGCCAGCTATTCGGCCACTTTTCCATGTGCGTTTGCACGCGCTTGTCTTTTGTGTTCCCTCGCTGGTGTAGCGGCAGCCTCCCGTGACCTTTGTTAAGAGTGTACGCTACCTTCATTCGGCGTGGCATTTGACTGGATTACCTACGGGAACCTTTCCGTTGCGACTAGTGATCATGGCAAGTCGTCGTTGTCATTACGTTTGCGGCATTCAAGAGAAACGTGATAACCGATGCCGAAGCTTTGGGCAACTGCGCTGCAGGTCGAAAGCCACGGCGTCCCAGAAAACAACGTGCGTCGTTGGAGAAAAGAGAAGGAGGCCCTCTGGCGGGATCTCTCGCCTTATATTAGTGTGCAAACTTTTTTCCTTTTTTGCGGTCCTTCAACTCCCCCTCGCCTTATAATCGTGACCGCCTTATATTCGAATAAATACGGTATTCGGTATTTTCAAATAGTATTTGAAATTAAGCGAATATTCCGGAAGAACTGACTGTTAAAGTCTAGTCGCTGCTCACCGTCCGCTAAACAGTGTCGCAAATTATCGTAAGTGAAACAATAACAAAATTTTCGAAGAAATGCAGTAACAAAATGGGTAATGCAAGCTTTATTTCCAGTTTTGCGGCGGGAACATGCATGACAGCCTGTAATTTTCTTTTCTTTTTTTTTGCTTGTAGTCTCTTTATTTCACTCACTCAGACTGCTTATACAGTTAAACCTGGGTATGACGAAATTGACAAATTCCTGAAAAGCTTTGTTAAAAGAGGATTTCGTTATATGCAGGTTCGGCACGAAAATTCGAAAAAGAAACGCTTACCGTATTTACTCGATTCTAACGCGCCCTCGATTGTAACGCGCACCTGTTTTCCGTTTTCGTCGAAGCACTCATCTTTGGAACATCACACCAGGTACTGGATGCGTGGACGCGTGTCGTTTCACACAAGCGCGAGGTATCGGAAACGAACAGCGAGCGTCACGATGGCGTCGTATAGTGTTACAGTAGAACCCCGCTCTTACGTTCCCGGATAATGCGTTTGCAATGATGGCAAGGGCCAGCAGAGCGCTGGACTAGGGGCCCCGACCATTTGGCGCCGCCCTGTCTTCAGGGGCAAACACAATTTCTATGTGTGCAAATAAAGTTTATTCTCCTCTCTCGCATCGCATTATAACGGCTCATATTGTGAGGTCAGTTAGGAGTTTGTACGGCTCCGGCGGTTTGAAAGTGAACGCCATGGTGCTGCAGTCCAGCCTACTGGGAGCCAGCACTAAGAAAGCCGACCACTGCCCTGCTTGAATGCAGCAGAGTTGCCCAGTCGAGTGAGGTTGTGAGAAGGCAAGCAGGCCCTAGTACTTCCAAAGGGTGTAAGGAATTGGTTTACGCAGCTTTGCGGTGCTTGATTTATCAATTGTCACATTGGCGTACATCTCTGAAGGTTCTTTTTCTTTCCTTCATCCGTGTTTAGCCGTAGCTGTACTCGCTGCTTTATGCTTAAATAAGTGTGCTTCCACCTCATGTCGCTGGCATCGCGAGTTTTGCCTTCAGGTACAGCTTCACAGCAATCCAAATTGTGCATTCAAACGTGGCTTCAAGGCAACGAGCTTCGTGTAGTTGCCGGGAAATTGGATCGGGATGGCAAAAATTTGCATGTTCGGTTCGCCCCACGGCCTCGCACTCAGTTTTTTTTTTCCCCTAGGTCATATGGGCAAAAATAGGATGGTTTAACGAACGGTGTTCATTCTATTTTGCAGGATGAACCTAATGGGAACATCGATGGATATCGTACCACATTTTAGCGCCAGTTGCTGTCAGCTGGTGCTAAATTCACCGGTTTCTGCCTAAATGCCAATGACTTCATTACCACCTGGACTTATATTATGCAATGTTAACATGTGCCTTAAAGTACACGATCAAAAAGTCAATTAGTAGGGGAACTTTGTTAATTACCTTACAGAACATTGTCACTTGTCGTTCAAGTAATCTCCACCACCTATTCACAGTGTAATGTGCTCAGAGGGGTGGAGTTCGCGATACCTGCCGCAGGTAGCATATTTAAGCGTTTGTTCCAAGTAAAGAGACAAGGACAAGCATTGTACGTTGTCATTGACACCCTGTCATATCACAAATGTCATCGCTCGGTTTCTGCACAGGTCAATAAAGAAGGTGCGGGTGTGGTTCATTGACTACGGGCGCTGGGACGACGCACCTGTGAACTGCCTGCGCCCTCTGCCAGACACTTTCGAGCGGCTTCCCGGTTTTGCAATTCCGGTCACCCTGCACGGTCTGCACAAGGTCCGGCTACCCAAGGACGTCGCGTTCGAGGGGAGTTTTCTCGACGCCGAGGTGGTGACCAATAGCGAACAGCAGTCGGTCCGACTCTACATCCGCAACGACGACCTTTGTCTGAACGACACGCTTGCCGTATACGCAGAGTCCACCAGTGAGCCGTCTGCGGCATGACAGCCATGTTTGAGATCCGCTTAGAAACTGTCTAAGCACTGCAACTCCACCTTCAGAATTGTGCTTAGGAGAGGAAAATGCAGTACTGTGAAGAGTCGCAATGCAGTGTAAATTATTTTCTATGGATGCCTGAAAGGTGGTTGAGTGAGTTTCAGTGTATATTGCATTAACATGGCTTCTCCCTTTTACTTGCAATGGCGAATTTTATACTTTATGGTTTCATTGGTTTGTAGATCTTTTTGCGTAAAGTCTCTTTTCTGTCAAGTGCCTCCCAGATGTCTAAGCATAATGTATGTTGCGATAATCGGCGTTTGCATTCGCTCGTGTCAGCTTGTCTCGAGCCTATATTTTGTCATGTGTCTAATCACAAAAAATGAAAAGGGGAGAGGGGAATTTGCAGAGATATGCACCAAAACCTCGGAGGCAACAGCCATCATTCGCTGAGTGCATCGTTCACCACAGCAGATGCAAAGACTCGCAGTATGACTTTTACCTTGTGAAATCACGCTTAGCAAACTGTTGCACTATAAAGAGAAGTGCCAGTTAACACAGTCAGAAAGCGATAGCCGATACCGTTCCACTTACTGTAATTGTGTAGTACTGTGTTGTGCCAGTGTTTGTTGTGTTTAGTTGAAATATATTTTCGGGCAAGAGTCGCAGAACTAAAAAAAATCGGATGAGTATGTCCTGGTTTAAAACACAATCATTTTTGTTTTGTCACTCTTGCCTAATATGCCTTTAGTGTTTATGTACAATTTAAATGTCTCACCTCTTTCGTTACCACTAGAAATGTGCTCATTTTCGATGTCATTATGTTTAAAATTTTTATTTCATGACCTCGTTGTTGCAACTTATACTGCAATGCATAAATTTATAGCTTATTGGTGTTTTGAATTGGCACGTAGCAGTAATAATTGCTGAGACAATTTTTTAGAATCCTTATGTGAAGCTTCAAATAAGCACCTCAAGGAACACGAATGAAAGTAATAATTTGCTATTTTAGTATAAATACTGAGTAAAAAAAAATCTGAAATATGCAAAATATGCACCAGCTTCCTAGTTCCCAACTTTTGTAAGTCGAATCACTCATTAAAATTCGTATGAAGATTTGTTGGCATCAATACTAGCTGTGGAGATGCTGATGCTGTGCGGGAAAGCAGTAGCTTCGCAAATTTGAAAATGGGTAAGCTCCTATTGTACAGGGAGCATTTGTTTTTACTGCATGCTTTAAGCTGTGTGGTTAGTATCGTGAGCGCTGAAGTGCTGGCATTCTCAGGGGGCACCTGGGCCCCCAGTGCCCCCCCCTGCTCTGGATCCGCCAGTATCATGACCGTCCACCGTTGTTGAGACAGTGTTAAAGCAGCTTATATGTTGGATGAGAAAATTGACAACCCGAAAGAAGCTTCTGTGTCTTCACTGCTGCTGTCATTTAAAAATTGTTGCCAAGTTTTTGCTAGGAACACTGTAGGCTAGTTTTGACGATACCTCCAGTAAAAGCTTTATTTTTTTCCAGACTTCCCAATCTGCCAAAATTGTAAAATCTGGCAAATAGCTACAGTTTAGTCATAATTTCAGACGGTGCATGATGTTGCAAGTAAAGGAATTCTATTAGAAATGTTTAACAACCCATTGAAAAACTATCAATTTCTATAGGCACGCTAACAAAGGAGTTAATTCTTGCTGTTATGCTTGTGGTGCATCATGGTTGTTGAGTGGTTTTGTAATTTGATAATGCATGCTGAAAGATGTGTATTGATAAGTGTAATGCGTGCCCCTTCTGACAAATGTACACCTTTTTTTTTCCCCCTCTTTTTTTTTTTTTTGAGGTGCATGTTACATCATAACTTTTGGCAGTTCATTATATATAGTCTGCTGACATCATTCACTCATTTCTCATCCAATTAAGAATGCATCCCTTATCCGTAAATGAATTGGGATTCAACTGCAGATACTTGCCTTCGCAGAAGTAGCAAATTCCAGCATCGTTAAGTTGTGGTGGTGATTGTATAGCATTGAAATGAGTTAAACATATGTGCAACAATAACTGTCCCTCTAGGGCTGACGTCCAAGCAGTGTTCCTATTGACACTCCAGGTGATTTCTCGAAAATGTCTAGTTTATAGTTGTCTGCAGGTGGTACTGTTAGCGTTATTGAATACCCTTGTCCAGTCAGCATGAACCTGTGAATTTAATGTACAGGAACAAATAAAAAATTGTAAACTTCGTTCAGCATACTTCCTTTCAGTGAGTAGCATCAAATTAGGCAGTGATGACACTTGTTCTGCAGGGAGGCGCTGATAATTGCACACAAAACAGTGATGTGGGTTAATCAGTTGCATTTAGAAGACGTGCACAAGGTGACATCAAACGACAGTGTTACACCTCCACTGTCTCGTAATCGTGAATGCAAGTATACACATAAACATGTACACGATCCTCCCTTCACAGCAGCGCAGCACGCAAGTGAGCAAGCTGGTGCAAGTGCCAGAGGAAGTCGCCATGCTCTGTTACCACGTTTGGCCACCTTCTGTGGCATGACGCGTGTATACCTCCTGGGAAATGAACTAAAATTGTCTCGTGAAAAGTTAGTAATTATTTAGGGTGCTCTGAGGCTTGCCGTAATTTGTTGTGAGGTTTCCAGGTCCAGAACCTCCATCTAACACACAAAAAAGAAACGATAAATCGAAAATATGCCAGTAATGTTAAGGGCCGCGGATACTATGAGGGACATTAAAGGAGTACCGATATGACACAGTGGTTTAAACAGCTGTGCCAAGATCAGTCCTTTGTGCCATCCCACTCTAAAGGCATTTTAGTGAAAATTGCACCAAGCCTGTGCTAAACTAAGTTTTAAGAATGAAAGCCTCCTTCGTTGATGGCTACCTATACTGCTGCCACGGTCATCATCATCATCTCCGAAAGTCAATGGAGCTGAAATAGCCTTTATACAGCCAATGTCATCTGTTCTTCATTTGTTGCTGCACTTTTGTTGCCTTTCTTTTTGATGGACGTTACAATGTACTACCGCCGTACGGTCTTCTTTGGCGCCAGTTGTGCTGCAATTTCGAGGAGGATGCATACAGTCGAACCCGAGTATATTGAACCGACATATAACGAATTACAGTGTATAACGAACAGCAGTGAAATTCCCTTGAAGATTTTTGTATAAAATTTGTATTTTGTATATCGAATTACCTATATATCAAACTTTTTTGTGATCCCCTTCAGATTCGATATATCCGGGTTCGACTGTATATATATCCCCCTTGTGCAGCTTGGTATTCCTCGTATGATCGCGGCACGGAGCTTGCTCAAGGAGGATGTCGGGTCACATTCCTCCTTGTCGGGTCAAGGAGGATGTCGGGTTACATTGCTTAGTATAGTTGGCGGGCGACTTGAAAAATATTTTGTAATACATGTACTCAACTGCAGACATTTTATTTGCTTATGAATATGGGACCTTCTTTGCAATCCTGCATGATCGGAAGAGCAAATTGCGGGGTTGTAATTTAATCGGCTCTGACATCCCTGTCAAAGAAAAGCAATTGACTCCAATTGGGAAATTTCCAATCGTAAATTAGAACATAACTGGACCAATTGAACCAACTGGAACGTGACCAATTGGTTTTTGGTGCAGTAACCAATTGTACCCAATGGGTGCCAATTGGTTGGAAGGACCAATTGCACCAATGGGCTATACCAATACACATATATATACCCGAGAAAGCAAACCTAAATAGGATTCCAGCTATCAGACGGTTTGCTATAGCCTTAGTACTGCATGCATATATAGCTATACTCA